>NC_066622.1:70003657-70147604 GCF_025201925.1 Gopherus flavomarginatus | reverse complement strand
ACCTAAGGTAGGAGCTGGATATGCTGGCTGCTTCCAGACCCAGGTGCCGCGGCACTTGCCAGGAGCCTGTCAGCCCCACTGGAGCGCCGCAAACCAGACATCAATGGCCTGATCAGCGGTGCTGATTGGAGTTGTCAGGATTCTTTTTCAACCAGGTGTTCTTCTTCGAGTGATTGCTCACATCCATTCCAGGTAGGTGTGCGTGCCGCGCGTGCATGTTCGTCGGAAACTTTTTACCCTAGCAACTCCAGTGGGCCGGCAGGTCGCCCCCTAGAGTGGCGCCGCCATGGCGCTCGATATACCCCTGCCGGCCCACCCGCTCCTCAGTTCCTTCTTACCGCCGTGTCGGTCGTTGGAACTGTGGAGCGCGGCATAGCTGTCCTCCACGTCCCTAGCTCTCCTTGTTAACTACCGTTATTGTTACAGTTGTTAGTTAGATCGTTAAGTGTAGTTAGCTAAATAATTAGGGTAAAATAGTATTGTAGATAGTTGTTTGCGGTCTGGGCTGTAGCCCTTCCCGGCACCCGGCACCGGGCTCATGCCTGGTCGCCGGGTTAAGCAGTGTCCAGCCTGTAAGAAGCCTATGCCTACCAGCGACCCCACGACGGTGTCTGAAGTGCCTGGGGGAATCGCACAGGTCGGACAAGTGCCGCATCTGCAAGGCTTTTAAGCCCAGGACAAAGAAGGAGAGAGACCAAAGACTCAGGACTCTCCTCATGGAGGCGGCACTTGACCCGGCAGCTTCACAGGCCGTGATCTCGGCGCGGCACCGGATCGCACCGGCACCGGGAAGACTCCCCGGCACCGACCTTCCCCGGCACCGGGTGCAGAGGCGAGACCGTCAGCGTCTGCTACTCCAGCCAGGCAGACCCGATTGGAGCGCCCGGCATCGACATCGGCCGCGGCACCACCGGCACCGTCGACTCCGGGCCCGGTGGGTACGTCGAGTCCGGTGCCGCCAAGCTCCCCCATAAGATCTGGGATTGAGCTATTGGTCCCATCCACGCCGGAGACCTTCGCCTCGGCACGGGACCTTATCGCCCTAACTGAGTCTACTCAGCTGCCACCCCTGGTACCTCCGGTGCGGGTCGCATCTAGAGGCAAGCCCATGATGTCGGCACCGTCTCGGGACTCGCGCTCGCGATCCAGGTCCCGACGCCACGGCCGCTCGAGATCCCACCGCCGCTCGCAGTCCCGGCACCGCTCCCCTCGGCGATACCGGTCGCACTCACGGCACCGATCGACCTCCAGACGGTCGCGGTCTGACTCCAGCCGTCGATACCGGCACCGTTACTCCAGGAGCCAGTCCCGCCGTCACTCGCCGCACCGGTCGACCTCCCGGTACCGAGCTGGTGGCAGGTCCCGGTCCCGGTCGACCTCCCGGCACCGCGTCGGTGGCAGGTCCCGGTCCCGATCCCGGCACCGAAGCAGCAGCCGGCACCGTTCCAGATCCCGGCACCGAGACAGAACCCGGTCCCGATCCCGGCACCGCTATGACTCCCGGTACCAATCCCCGGCACCGAGAAGATCTTCGGTGCCGACCCGTGCAGATCCTTACCAGCCGGGGTCGGCCCCGCCATGGCCTTCTAGGCAGCCGTCGGTGTCTTCTCAAACAGACAGCGTGTATGCGCTGGGCACCGACAGGCAGGCGGCATTATTTCAAGACCCTCCGCAACAGGACCAAGGTCCGCAGCAGTGGGGTTTTGGACCCCCTGGGCATACCATCAAGCCCAGGCCCCCCAACAGCTTCCTGCTAGGCCTGCAACGACGGAGCACAGGGTGCCGGAGGCTTCGTTGTCTCGCCTCCCTCCCTCCCCGGATGGAGAGGAAGGATCCAAGCAGCAAGACCCTGCTCTGGCTCCTGAGACAGAGGCGAGGGCCGAGGGAGACCCCCCACTGGACACTTTCTTGCCGGGGGTCTCCTCATCCTCCTCCCCTGATGAAGCGGTGGCTGGCACCTCCTCCAGTAGCCCTCCTCCGCTGGATCTCAGGGCGCACCAAGACCTCCTTAGGCGAGTAGCTCAGAATCTGAGCCTGCAAGCCGAGGAGGTCTCTGAGATCGAGGACCCTATCGTCACCATCCTCTCGTCTGATGCTCCCACCAGGGTCGCCCTACCCTTCATTAGGACGATCCAGGCCAACGCCAATACAATCTGGCAATCACCGGCCTCCATCCCCCCTACGGCGAGGGGCGTCGAGAGGAAGTACATGGCCCCCTCCAAGGGCTATGAGTACCTCCACGTCCACCCGACACCGTGTTCCCTGGTGGTGCAGTCGGTGAACGAGAGGGAGCATCATGGGCAGGAAGCTCCAGCCCCCAAATCCAAGGAGGCCAGACGTATGGACCTCCTTGGCCGCAAGGTCTACTCAGCTGGGGCCCTTCAGCTCAGGGTTTCAAACCAACAAGCCCTGCTCAGCAGATACGCTTTTAACTCGTGGGAGGCAGCGGACAAATTCAAAGAGCTGCTGCCACAGGAGGCCCGCCAAGAATTTGCGGCCATTCTGGACGAGGGCAAGAAGGTTGCACGAACCTCGTTGCAAGCTTCTTTAGACGCTGCAGACTCGGCTGCCCGCACCCTCGCCTCGGGGGTAACGATGCACCCTATCTCCTGGCTTCAGGTCTCTGGCCTTCCACCGGCGCTCCAATATACCATCCAGGACCTCCCGTTCGAAGGCCAGGGCCTGTTTTCGGAAAAGACAGACCCCAGACTTAAGAGTCTCAAAGACAATCGGGTCATTATGCGCTCCCTCGGGATGCACACGCCGGGAACGCAGCGCAGACCCTTCCGGCCACAGCAGCAGCAGCAGCGCAGGCCATACCCCCAGTTCCGCCAACGGCAGGACCTCAATAGGCGCCGTGGCAGGAATGGAAGGCGTAGGCATTCGGGGAACCAGGGGGGGCAGAATCAAAGCTCCTCTAAGCCCCCGCCTGGACCCAAGCCTTCGTTTTGAAGGTGCGCCCGAGGGCGCAGTAACAGTTTCCCCCACGGATCCTTCCCCCCCCGTTTTCCAACCGCCTTTCGTTTTTCCTCCCGGCGTGGACCCAAATAACATCAGACCGCTGGGTCTTGCGCACGGTGCAGGCGGTATCCCGTCTGCAGTTTATATCGTTTCCTCCTTCCCGCCCCCCTTCCTCGTCCCTCTTCAGGGACCCCTCTCACGAGCAATTCCTTCGACAGGAGGTACAGACGCTCCTCAACAAAGGAGCTATAGAGGCGGTTCCGGAAAACGAGAAAGGCAAGGGGTTTTATTCCCGCTACTTTCTGATCCCCAAGGCCAAGGGAGGCCTCAGGCCTATCCTCGACCTGCGAGAGCTCAACAAATACCTAGTGAAGTTGAAGTTCCGCATGGTATCCCTGGGGACCATTATCCCATCCCTGGATCCGGGAGACTGGTACGCCGCCCTCGACATGCAGGACGCTTATTTTCACATTGCGTTTGGCCGCACCACAGACGTTTCCTTCGATTCATGGTGGGCCGCCTTCACTATCAATTTGCAGTCCTCCCATTTGGCCTTTCTACGGCCCCGAGGGTATTTACAAAATGCATGGCAGTCGTTGTGGCACATCTCCGGCGCAGTCGTATCCACGTGTTCCCTTACCTGGACGATTGGTTAATTCGGGGCACGTCGGAGCTACAGGTTTGCAGCCACGTCCGCAAGATCACCGGCCTGTTTGCTACCTTGGGCCTCATGATCAATATAGACAAGTCCACCCTGCTCCCCACCCAGAGGGTGGAGTTCATCGGGGCCGTCCTGGACTCCACCGTGGCCAGGGCTCTTCTGCCGTTACAGAGGTTCCAGGCATTGTCGGCAATCGTTCAGCGATTGCGGGCAGCCCCCTTGACATCAATACGGACATGTCTAGCTCTGTTAGGCCACATGGCAGCATGCACATTTGTGACCGGTTACGCTCAGCTCCGCATGAGGCCCCTCCAGTTGTGGCTCATCGCACATTACCGGCCAGCAAGGCAACCACTAGACGTGCTGATCACAATCCCCCAGAGGGTGTTAGATTCTCTCAGCTGGTGGCTAGACCAGTCCATAGTGTGTGCGGGGCTCCCTTTCCACCCACCTCAGCCTTCGGTGTCCCTAACAACGGATGCCTTAGATCTCGGCTGGGGGGCCCACCTAGGAACCTTGAGAACGCAGGGCCTGTGGTCCCCACAGGAGGTGGAGCTACACATCAACATGCGGGAGTTGAGGGCGGTCCGCCTTGCTTGTCAAACGTTCTGTCACCAGCTTCAAGGTCGTTGTGTCGCGGTGTTTACCGACAACACGACGACCATGTACTATATCAACAAGCAGGGCGGCACCAGATCCTCTCCCCTATGTCTCGAGGCGATGCGACTCTGGGACTTTTGGGTAGTCCACTCCATTCACCTCACGGCTTCCTTCCTCCCCGGAGTACGGAACACGCTGGCGGATCGCCTGAGCAGATCCTTCCTGTCACACGACGTGGTCCCTTCGCCCGGACATCGCCCTCTCAATTTTCCAGAGGTGGGGTTATCCCCGTGTGGACCTCTTCGCCTGTCCGGGGGGAACAAGAAGTGCCAGGCGTTCTGCTCCTTTCAGGGCAGGGAGGCCCGGGGTCTATAGCGGATGCCTTCCTTATTCCGTGGACGACCCACTTATACTACGCCTTTCCCCCGTTCCCACTGGTCCACAGGGTCCTTCTGAAGGTGCGCAGGGACAGGGCTCGCGTGATCATTGTAGCCCCGGCGTGGCCCAGGCAACACTGGTACCCCATTGCTGCTGGACCTGGCCATAGCCGACCCAGTTCCCCTGCCCCCTTCACCCGGACCTGATCACCCAGGAACACGGGGACTCTCTGTCACCCGGACCTGCAGGTCGCTGCACCTAGCGGCGTGGCTCCTGCGTGGCTGACCGGTTCTGAACTGCGCTGCTCCACCCCGGTACGGGAGGTACTTTTGGGCAGCAGGAAGCCTTCCACTAGAGCGACATACTCGGCCAAGTGGAAGCGTTTCTCCTGTTGGTGCGTGGAGAAAGGTCTCCGCCCTATGGAAGTTTCGGTGGCCAATATCTTAGACTATGTTTGGTCCCTCAAACAACAGGGCCTGGCGATATCGTCTTTGCGGGTCCACCTGGCAGCTATCTCCACCTTTCACCCGGGTGGGGATGGCCGCTCCGTTTTTTCTCACCCGACGGTGACTAGATTCCTGAAGGGGCTGGAACGTTTATACCCTAACGTCCGTCTCCCTGCTCCAACCTGGGATCTTAACCTGGTGTTGTCTCGGCTCATGGGGCCCCCCTTTGAGCCGTTAGCTACTTGCTCCCTACTCTATCCCTCTTGGAAGACTGCCTTTCTAGTAGCTATCACCTCAGCTAGGCGGGTGTCAGAGCTCCGGGCTCTCGTGGTAGACCCCCCGTATACAGTCTTCCACAAAGATAAGGTGCAGCTGAGGCCACACCCTGCCTTTCTCCCCAAGGTGGTCTCGACCTTCCACATCAACCAAGAGATATTCCTCCCGGTTTTTTTTCCCGAAACCTCACTCTTCAGGCAGGGAGCAACAGCTCCACTCGCTTGACGTCCGTAGGGCTCTCGCGTTCTATGTGGAGAGGACCAAACCGTTCCGCAAATCCCCCCAACTTTTCGTTGCAGTAGCGGACCGCATGAAGGGGCTTCCTATCTCCTTGCAGAGGTTATCCTCATGGGTAACGTCCTGTATCAGGACGTGCTATGAGCTGGCCCACGTTCCTACGGGCCGTGTGGACTGCGCATTCTACCAGGGCGCAGGCGTCGGTCGCTGGCTTTGCTCGCCCGCGTGCCCATCCAGGAAATCTGTCGGGCAGCGACCTGGTCATCGTTCCACACCTTCGCTTCCCACTACGCCCTGGTCCAGCAGTCAAGAGAGGATGCGGCCTTCGGATCTGCAGTGCTTCATGCCACGACTTCTCACTCCGACCCCACCGCCTAGGTATGGCTTGGGATTCACCTACCTGGAATGGATGTGAGCAATCACTCGAAGAAGAAAAGACGGTTACTCACCTTTGTAACTGTTGTTCTTCGAGATGTGTTGCTCACATCCATTCCACACCCGCCCTCCTTCCCCACTGTCGGAGTAGCCGGCAAGAAGGAACTGAGGAGCGGGTGGGCCGGCAGGGGTATATATCGAGCGCCATGGCGGCGCCACTCTAGGGGGCGACCTGCCGGCCCACTGGAGTTGCTAGGGTAAAAAGTTTCCGACGAACGTGCACGCGCGGCGCGCACACCTACCTGGAATGGATGTGAGCAACACATCTCGAAGAACAACAGTTACAAAGGTGAGTAACCGTCTTTTCTGCTCCAAAACTGGACACCTGGTCACCCTAGCTCACCAGCCTCTCTGAAGTCCCCCTCTGACATGCAGGCTCCCTTCCTGCAGTGGGTGCATGCCAAATCCTCTAGATCTCTCCCACCCAGCTGTCAGTTCCCAGATTCCTCCAGGAGCCCAGTTAATGTTGCCAGTTCCTGTGAATTCTGTTGCGAGTCTGTGATATTTGGTCATATTTAAAGCTCTTGAAATCAAGCAATTCCACAAGAACGTCATCGTTTTCTAAACTAAGTTTCTACCCTTCATTGTTGTGAGGAAAGACTTTAAAACATGACTCTTAAGCTCAAAAACCTGCAGGCTGTTAACAGGCTTAGAAGTCATGAGATTTGGGGTGCTTATCTCGTGATTTTGAAGTGGAGGCATAACCCATGTCCTTTATACACCTGCGGTTGGCAGTACTGGATGTACCAACTTGAACAGCCTGGGTTCTGATTCAGCTTCTCTGAAAGGAAGCCAAATTCAAAATATCCACCCAGCTAGGAAGCCCCCGGAGAGTCACAGCTGGGAATGGTGGGGCCATAGTTGCTTTTGAAATCTGCTCCTGGCCACTGCATCCAGCAGCACCTCTGTGATGGTGCAGGTGCTTTCACTCTCATCTTCCTAAGCAAAGTGCCTTGGAGCGCCAGTCTCGAACAGCACTTGCCTCATCGTGAGGATGCTTGAATCCTTCATATTTGGTAAAGCTGAATCAGGAGCTGGTAAACGGATCCCAAATCAGCATTTCAAAAAGTGAAAAGGCACCAGGGAATCTGGAAGGTGTCGGGGAGGAGAGGAGAAGAAGCTGCTTTTCAATCTTCCTCCACTGTGGCTTGTCTCCAGCACATCCTGCCAGGCTGTCAGGATGTGTTTTTCTGTTAATAAAACGGAAGCAACCTCCCCCCAAACTACAGTAAATTCCCAGGTTAGCCTCTTTTAATAGGAAAACAATCTTGAAAGCTGCCTGTCTCTAAGCTCTGTTATGTTGACCGTGACATTTGTTCTCAATACCAAGACTTTTTTCCTTTTTGTAGTTCCTGTATTGTCATTTCTTAATCTTTGTATTGACTTAGTAGTTTCCTTTGAACAGTTTTTGTTCGATAGGTTTTGTCAATTTCTCTCTGTCTTATGGAAAATATTGTGTTGGTTTGTGAGTCATTGGGAGATGCAGATATCTTTCAATTTAAATTGCTAGTCACTTGTTAGCATTAGGACCTTGAAATATGACGACTGTGGTCTAGAGAGAACTGTTCACGTGTCTCAGTATAGGTCAGATTAGTTCAAAGAACCATATGTGACACCTTGGGCTAATGGAGACACCTTGTCAGCCTTCAAATCCAGGTCTGGCCATGTAGGTTAGAGGGCTAATTCTGCTAAAAATCATGATGTTGCCTGTGCTTCAAAGGGGCTTCAGCAAGATCTCGATATTACCTGAATAGAGCTTTCACTGCTGTCCTTTTCTGTAATTGTTGTCCTGCGCCATTCCTCTGTGATCAGCATAGGAGCACTGATCATCATTCACCGTAAAAACTTAACTGAATATCATGTTGGATTTATCTCCTGATTAGTTGGCCTCCCATTTCTCAGGTTGACATAAAGGCTTGGGGGGAGAGTAAGCAATGACACTGTCCAAAATACTATGCCCAATTGTAATATCTAGATTGTACAGCTTTTGATAATATCACTGTCCCTCTTTCTTATATGCTTGATCAGCCATGAAGAAGTTAAGTGGTGACAGACTGCCACTATTAGGCTTCAGAATCAACACACTAGTGATATAAGTTCACACCCTCTTTGAGCCATTGTTTCAGGATGTCTGCAGACTCTGGCAGGGATCACTGCATCAGATTGCATTTGGAAGATTTTCCTTACCACCATAAGGTGAAGAGGGATTTAGCCCTTGTCTTCGCCTAAAAAGTTTTGTTGGTGTAGCTATGGTGGTATAACTATTCTACCAAACCCTCCTAATGCAGGTGTAGTTTATACTGCCAAAAGAAGTCCATGTGCTGATATTTTTGCTTGGGGAACTGCCTCAAATAATTTTTTTTTAACTCTATAAATTGCATCTAGACTGTGGCTTTTCAGCAAAAAGTCACACCCCAACATAGCTATGTTGGGAAAACATAAGTGTAGAGTAGGCTTTAATTTCTTCCTTTTTTTTTTTCTGTAGCATTAGTTGTCAAACAGGCAGGGAAAGTACCAGGTCATCAACACAATGCAACTAAGAGCAGTCCAACTCCCAAGTACATCCCCACTATTTCGTAGGTCTAAGTACTAGCTCAGCGAGACCCTGATCCTGCTAGTGGCCAATGAGTACTACCTCAGTAAAAATGGTTAATAATAATAGTAATAGATCCTCACAGGCTGAAATAATATCAGAACATTCTCTTCCCGCAAGCTGCTCTTACATGTTCTCTCTCTATCTCCATTATACACCACCACCCCAATATAACGCGACCCAATATAACACGAATTCGGATATAACGCGGTAAAGCAGCGCTCTGAGGTGGGGGTGGGGGCTGTACACTCCGGCGGATCAAAGCATGTTCAATATAACGTGGCTTCACTTATAACACGGTAAGATTTTTTGGCTCTCGAGGACAGTATTATGTCGGGGTAGAGGTGTACTTAAGGTTGGGACTACTTTACTCTTTAACAGATAATTTTTCTAAGTGTTCTAAAATCCACCTGCTTGGTTGGATAGTCTCAAAAGTTATTCATGCCTATCAGTTTCACCCCTCAAAGTGCTATTGTTTCTGTTAAAAAGGGATCCAAGGAAAGTGTTAGACATTGAAAGAAAATGTGGTAATACGGCCGTTTTTAAAACATGTAAAACAACCCTCAAATGGTATTCCCACCCCCCACAAACTGCTACAGAAAAACCAAGCTGTCCACAAATTGCAGTGAATATTTTCAAAGTGATACTGTAACCCAAAAGAGAGAGTTTTTTTAAAGGTCTTTTTTCACTCCTTAAAATAGAAATCCTGGTGCAACCTTAACTGGAGTAGTGTAACCATCGCACTGTACTATTGCTTTGCCACATTAGAACCGGGGTGAGGCATGTTGGGGTCATTTAGTCAAGGGGTTTGTTAGTGGGCTTATTCCTTCAACCTCTGACTTCCCTAGTCCTTCTCGCATGAACAGAGAGCAACAGTACCCGAAGTCCAAAGGCGCAAACAATTAGATGTTTATTAGGGTGAACTTCCAGCAAGCATGATTCCAGTTTCCTTCCTTATTGTCCCCCTTCCCAACTCTGACACCAGAGCCTTGCCTGTGTCCCTGTTTCTGTTCCCATCCCCGTTCCCATTTTCCCCTTTAGCAAAACATGATCCCAATTCCTCCATCCCCATCCCCAGTCCCTGTTCCCATTTCCCCCCCCACACACACTTCCTGATTGTCTGCAGACTATATAGTAAAACTTGAATTCTGCTTAGCTATACCTTAAACCAATCATTTTACTGAAATTTAACTAACCAATCCTAACATACTGTAACATGGTTATTTAACCAATTATATTCCACCACCGTAATTGGTTTACACCCAACAAAATTAATTATACAGCAGACAGAATCAATCACAGAACCAGACAGAGACCATGCAAGTAACATACAAAACAATACAGCAGTGAGGATTTCACAACTACATCTATAGAGACATAAGGGTTTTACAACTACATCTATACAGACATAAGGGTTCTCCTGCTGTGTCTATTGATAAGTGAGTTCTTACCAAGACAGAAAACTATCAAACTAAATTTCCTTTTACATGTTTTAGGCTTTTCCCTTTCTCTGGATTTGATAAATCGAATCACCTTCCTAACACCCCCAGATTGCCTTATTTCAGTATGACTAAACAAGGCCTCAGACTGTCACAGTGAGAGAAGGCCCTTACACAGATAGACAATGATTTAGATTCTTTTATATCTCTATAACTAGCTGAGTGATAAGAATACACCTAAATTCTTGAAGTATAAGCCTTTGCAGACAGACTTGAGTATCTATATCCTAACAGGGTTCATCAGATACAGCACCCCCAATAAGGAAATGATTTTAATACACCTCTACCCCGATATAATACGAATTCGGATATAATGCGGTAAAGCAGTGCTCTGGGGGGTGGGGCTGCACACTCCGGCGGATCAAACCAAGTTCGATATAACGTAGTTTCTCCTATAACACAGTAAGATTTTTTTGGCTCCTGAGGACAGCATTATGTCGAGGTAGAGGTGTATTCAGATTGCTGTAAAATCCACATACATGATGACGTTGTCTTGAAAATTGGTATGGTACAACAGGGGCTGAGGCAGAGTGGGGATGAGAACCCCCATTGACACGAATAGGTCAGTTCACAGCTCTCAGAGCTATTGTGACCGATTGTATTCATCTCCATTGAATGTTCTGATTCATCTGCAGTCCTCTTATGTTGTAGTGGCTTGTGTAGAGCCCCTTCCCCCTGCATTAGCCCCTGAAGTGAAGTGCAAAGACTGGGGTTCCACTCCACTCCCTCTTGCTGCCTCTAGCTGGTAGATGTGGTCCTTTCAGGTAGCAACTGATCATTCACCACTTCTCTTCTCCCCATGGTCCCTCCAGCTCTATTGGGGCCTTAGAGGGGCAGAGCTAGTGTCTGATTGGCAATGAGGTGTTGCAGGAATCCTCCTTGTGCTCCACAATCCTGTCCCTTGCACTACCTCAATTTCTTAAAAAACAAGGGAAATTCACTGCCCCGAAACTTGATTAATGCAGGGTTCAGGTTGACCAGCAGTTCCTTCTACTCTTCTAGAACACTGAGTGCACCTAACTCTGAAAACCAGGAAACAGAGTTAAGGTCCGCACCGCCCCCACCTTGCAACTTTAACTCTGCTCTCTTTAAGCTATGCTCTCCCCCACCCCCTCATACACAGCCATCCATCCAGTAGCACTCTGTCCCTCCACATGGGATGGAGCTCTGTAGAAAGCTAGGACTTGGGTGCAATCGGAGAAACTATTAGACCATGTCCTCACTTAAAAAGGCAAATTTAGGGTGGACTTAGTGAACCCAAACTGACTATGCCTGGCCTGTACTCGACCACTTCACCTCCTACTGTGCACAGACCAAGACCAGAGTTGCCAGAGGTAAACAGATTCCCTTTCTTCCAGGGCTTCCTTCTGTAATATTACCTGCACTTTGCTCTGCAGTGCACTCTCATATATGCCACTAGACTATTACAAATCCCCATATGTTGTAGGCAGTTTTGTTGTAGCTGTGTTGGTCCCAGGATATTAGAGAAAAGGTGGGGGAGGTGAGATCTTTTATTGGACCAACTTCTGTTGGTGAGAGAGACAAGCTGTTGCGCTTACACAGAGCTCTTCTTCAGATCTGGGAAATGCATGTAGCTGTGACATGTGGAACACAAGATGGAACAAATTGTTTAGCATAAATAGTTAACACACATTTCAAAGGGATCGTTCAAGGTGAAGTGGCCCATTAACACACCTCCAGTCATAAGGGGAAAGGAAAAAAAATCGGAGGGGGGGGCTTAAATGGGTCATAGATTGTTGTAACAAGCCATAAATCCAGTGTCTCTATTCAGTTCAGAATTCTTAGTGTCTAGCAAAGTTATTAATTTAACCTCCCAGGCGCACATTTTGAAGGTGTTGTGCAGGTTTCCTTTGAGGATGAGAACTGAGAGGTCAGATATAAAGTGATTGTGAAAAGTGTTCACCTACAGGTGATATGGTGTTTTTGTCTTTTATCATCTTTCTGCGCAAGTTCATTCAAGAGCATAGTGATTGTCTTGTTTTACCTATCCAGTTGTTGTTGGGGCATTTAATTCATTGGATGAGGAACACCACAGGTTGTGATGGGACCCATGGATCTTGAAAGGTGTGTTGGGAGGGGTGTTGATTATTGAAGCAGTGAAGATATACCTATAGGCCATCTTTCTTGATCCCCCCCCCACTTCTGGCCTTCAAACAACCCCCAACTTCTCCAATCTAATCAGCAGAACTAAGCTACTCACAGACCAGGACACACCAACTAAAGGTGGCACCAGACCCTGCCAGAACAACAGATGCAAAACTTGTAGATGTGTCGCCACTGCTATGATGATCAATACCCCCACAACGCACATGAGTCCTACGCTTGCCTGTCACATGTGGTTACCTCGTCCAATGAATTAAATGCCCCAATAACAATGTCCCATTGCAAGAATAAACTATTGTGTTCCTCTGCTTGCCCAATAGACATAACTCAAAACAGAAACATGGTGTCCCTGGTCCATTTGGGTGCAGATACACCCTTCTCCATATTGCAGTATGAGCTGTGACAGCCTGCCACAAGTAACCCCTGCACCAGTCAGTACAGCCGTACCTTCCACTATGAAGAGCAGTCGGAGTGCATGCACACAAATGGGGAACACAATGCTGATGGATATAACTCAGAACTTTACTTAGGGCATGTCTACGCTACAAACATAAGTTGACCTATGTTAAGTCGAGTTACAGCTACTGCAGTAATTACTGCAGTGGTTCATGTCCACTTTACCGTCCTTCTGTTGGTGGTGAACATCCTCACCCGGAGCGTTTTCACTGACTTAAGAGGGGCAGCATGGGGGGTTGAGAGCCCAGGCTCTCAGCTGCAGCCCGGATGCCCCTGGATTCTTGACTCACAGCAGCCACCCGGGCTCCAGGTGCAGATCTCCCTACTGGGAGCCCGGCTTTCCCTGGGCTCTTGGCTCCTCATTGGAAGCCTGGTTCTACACCAGGAGGCTGGCTGACACCGCCCACCTCTCAACTCCCTCCCAGGAGCTTGGCAGCTGCCAGGGCTCCGGGTGTGGATCTCCCCACCAGGTGCAGCCAGGCTGACAGTGGGAAGCAGGCAGTCCAGATTGCAGTGAGGAGCTGCGACCCCAGGCTTCTGAGTGTGGAGGCTGGGCAGCAGCTCAGCTTGGAGCAGCAGTCCAGTGGGGAGCCAGGAGCAGGTTTTCTTGTCAATTTCATGGCTCCACCATGTGAAATTGACACTAAAGTCATTAAATTGACAATAATGACAGCCAACAGTCATGTAAGTAACCTGCAGTGTCTACACAGAAACTGCAGCAAAGAGTCCTGTGGCACCTTATAGACTAAGGTCTGTTAGTCTATAAGGTGCCACAGGACTCTTTGCCGCTTTTACAGATCCAGACTGACACGGCTACTCCTCTGATACTTTACACAGAAACTGTTGCCCTAACTGCGCTGACATGAGCCCTATGCCTCTCTTGGCGGTGCAGTTATGATGCTGGTGTAGTAGGGCACTTATGTCAGTGGGAGCAAGGCTGTAGTGTAATAACTGACATAATTAGGTTGGCATAACTGTGTAGTGTAGACCAGGCTGTAGTTATTCCTCACGTCACTTATTATAGGGCCACCCTAGCTGAAACATACAGTATAATTCTTGCCAGCTCCAGGGGGCAGAATTAAGGTGCAGGGCTGGTATGTACTAAAGCTTTGTATTTCTGAGTTTTCAGAAGTTTAAGATTCAACTTTCTGGAAGAAGAGCAGCAAGAATTTACACATAAACTCATGGGTGGGTCATGCAGGAACTCCCATCTCGAGGTGAACCTAGATTTCCTGTCCCAAAATGTCTTGTGTGTGTGTTTAAAGGGTCTTACTACCACAATTTTCAAACAGTTCTTTTCCCTCTACACAGTTGCAGGCCGTATTGCTTTGCTAGGTGTTCTCATTGCACGCATTATCATACTTCACCTTTTGCTCCTCTAGCATTTATTAGAAAGTGTTCTCACTTTCTACGTATATGCCATGTAGCAGCTGTTTTTGATTTGTTAAAGCACAAATCGAAGCCTTCTCACATGTTTGACTCCAGAGGAGATGTAACATGCTTTTCACGGAGAGGAAAAACACGGTGAACATAAATACATTTGAAATGAAGCTAAGGGCATCTGTAATACTGGAAAGCAAGAATTTTAAAAGGCAGGGACATGGGCTCTGAACAGCAGTAATGTAGCAGAAGAGTGTAATTAAAATAATATTTGCAGTTTTAGAAAAAAAACCCTGTTTTGAGACTCTCTTCCATGCTTCATGAAGAACAAATTTAGCGTCTCAGCATTTTTGAGAGGTAGGGAAGCATTAATATCCCCACTTTTTAAATAGTACAGGCAGACCTGGGAACAGAACTTTGCACGCCTGCCTCCCAGTCCTGTGCTCTAACCGCAAGACCAATCAATCTCTCACACTACAGCACCTATCTATGCTACAGATAAAATCAACTAACCCATCTTTTAATTCTGCAGTCATTTTCGGGATCCCCCTTCTTGCTTCTCCAGTTACAATATTCCTAGGGGTGAGGTGTGTCTCTATCTGCCTTCGGAGCTGCACAGGCTGCTGTTGTTGAAGCGGTCAGTTACTGCAGACAGAGGTTGAACCCAAATCAGTGTAGATTCCCTATACTAAATGAAGCCAAAGTATAATTTGACTTCATTTTATACATTTTAACTACATTTGACACAAAAGGGAAAACTATTTTCCCCTGCCTGCTCCTAAAAATATTTAATAAGCTAGCATGCATCCCTTTCATTTGTGTTTCACCCACTTGTATCTCATCCTGAATTAGACTGTAAACTCTGTGTCCAGGACTGTCTCTTATCATATATCTCGTATCCATAGCATAATGAGGCCTTGATCCTGATTTTTGGACTGTAGACTGTACTGGTGCATAATAATAATTACTAGTATTCATATTTACAACAACAAGGAGGCACATGGCATTCCACATGATTTTTAAAATCCAGTAAAAAATTATTTACAGTATTTAAACCTAAATATTATTAGAATCTCCTGAATTGGCCACTAATGAAATTGCATCCCCCAGAGGTGCGTAACATACTGGCTAGTAAGTCTGTGTGATCACATCCTTTTCCTTTTAATGGTTGGCACACAGAGAGCAGAGCCTACTACTACTAATAGTTTGAGGAGTTATTCCTTCAGCCCAGAAGGTAGAGGCTAATGCCATCGCCCCTGAAAATCTTGAGTTCTATCCCCACTGATATCCCAAGATGCAAGAGAAGGAGGGGCTATTGCAAAGATCTCAAATTGTGTTGAGCTGCAGAGTTTGGGTCCAGGTGTGAATTTCCCCAAGATTCAAAGGGTTCTGAGCCAGATGCTGCTGTTTTGGATCCATCTTGGTCCAGCTGTCAACTTTGGGTCCAAAGTGGAACTTCCCTAGAGTTTGAGTAGGCAACTGAGACATGCAGTTTTAAACAGTGCTGCTTTTCTGTGGTATTTGTACTGCTGCTGCACACTCCACAAAACATCCCCGATAGCATTAGGATGTATATAATCACTAGAAAACAAGACAGAGGCCAATCTAATTATAACATCAAATGTCTCTGTCAAACCAAAGTTAATCTAAGCTTCTCCTACCACGAAATGGCAGGTGAGTCTTTAAGTCATCATTCCGTGTGCCAAAAAACTGGCACATTTTTTCTTTCTGATTTCTCAATTCTCTATAAATTGTGTTTCACTGGTTCTACCCCTTCTTGCATCCCCAGTATAAATAAACTCACAGGCAGAGTTATTTAATTCATTGTCTTGCTAGGAAAAGAATCACTGCCTCTACGTTATGTGTTTGAGTGGGTATGTCTGCACAGCAAAGAAAAACCCGTGGCTGGCTCATGCTAGCTGACTCAGACTTGGGCTGCAGGGATGTTTCATTGCTGTGTAGAATTCCAGGCTTGGGCTCGAGCCCTGGTTAGAAGACACTGAGGGGTGGGAAGGTCCCAGAGCATAGGCTCCAGCAATGAAACAACCTTGCAGCCCAAGCCCCGAGAGCCAGAGTCGGCTGGCATGGGCCAGATGTGGGTTTTTCTTTGCTGTGTAGACATACCCACTAGGACCAGGGCCTAGCACTTCACCTTGTAGGGCAATAGTTAGCAGGAAAGGAAAATCCTCTTGGATTGAAAAATTGTGTTGCTTTCTGACGTCAATCTTTGTATCTAGGCTTGGATAATTTGAAGATGGCCACTTGGCTCATTGGGGAAAAGAATATGTCCTAGTATATCTTTCTAGACATTCTTGTGTTTATAACAATATTTCATATAACTTTTTTAATGCATTGTATTAAACTGTATCCTCAGATTGCTTTATAGAGTTTTGTTAAATAGAATTACAAAGCTAACAGAGAGAAAGAAATTGAGGCAAAAGTAAGAGAAAGGAGAGTAGTTTTCAGGTCCTTTTTGAAAATGATGAGGCTTAGAGAAGGAGGAAAGCTACTTTATTTGGCAAGAGGAAATGGGAATGGAAGAGAAGGCTTTTTCACCTGCCCTCATGAGATGATATGAATGGGTGAAGAGCAAGCATCACATGAGTGGAGGGAGTGAAGAAACATGAAGATGTTTGAAGATGTGATTAACATGGTCATTGCTTGCTTTATCTCTTACTGTTGAGTTGTAAGAAGCAATGCTTTTTTAAATATACTTTTGAGGCTAGTGTTATACTTAGGCTCTGCTATTTTTTTATTGTGCCACTATCAGGAGTAGCTCTTAGGCCAGGGATGGGCAAACTATGTCCCATGGGCCACATCAGACCCACAGGACCATCCTGCCCAGCCCTCGGTCCGTCCCCTCCTGTCCCTCCTCCCCCACAGCCTTAGCTCGCTCACTCTGCCACCGGCGCAATCCTCTGGGCTTTGAGCTCCTGGGGCAGCGCAGCTGCAGAGCCCAGCCTGACCCAGTGCTCTGTGCTGTGTGGTGGCGGTGGCAGTGTGGCCTGGCTCCAGCTGGGCAGCGTGGCTGTAGCGCCGCCAGCCACCAGTGCTCCAGGCAGCGCGGTAAGGGAGTAGGGGGGTTGGATAGGGGGCAGGGGTGTGGATAGTGGTCGGGGGGAAAAGGGTTTGAATGGGGGCAGCGGTCCCGGGGGGTTCAATGGGGCAGCAGAGGGTAGCCAGGGGCAGGGGTTCTAGGGGCAATCAGGGGACAGGGAGAAGGAGTGGTTGGATGGGGCAGGGGTCCTGGGGGGCCATCAGGAATGAGAGGAGGGGTTGGATGGGGCGGCAGGGGTCTGGGATCAGTCAGGGGACAGGGAGCTGGGGTGTGTGGATGGGGCAGGGGTCCCAAAGGGGTCATCAGGGAATGAGGGGTTGCCCGCCCATGTCTTAGGCATACTCCTCTAAGCTTCTAGTCTCACACCAAAATATATCCCTCCTGAAATGTAATGCTAGTTTCCAGTTCCACTCATCATACAATTATCGTATTTATACATGTAAGAAAGTAGGCAGCAAGATTTATGTACGTGCCCAATGCTGGAGAGTAGGAACTTGAGAAAGGAGTAAGTATTCAAGTTGAGAGGAGATGCATGCATGGATGAAGAATTGTGTCAGAGGTATAGTCTAAGGCAGTACTGGAACTGGATAGATTTGTGGAGAAGGTAACTGGCAGATGTGCAGACATGAGAGCCAAAGAAGAGCTCAGAGTCAAGTTCACAAACAATAGAAATAAACAGGAGATCAGAGATAAAGAGAACAGTATGGGAGATGTCTGAGGCTGTTCTGCTTGCTTCGGAGAAGCTCTTCTTAAGATGCAAAGTCTTTCCCAGGCAGTGGCCTACCATAAGTAGCTACTGAAATCCCTATGTCCTCCTCAGATAATTCCCAAAGTCTGATACTGTGCATTGTATTAGTGTTAAACCCAGTGCCCTGGCCATTGACATTCTGCCTATTGAGAAAAACTAAAAGGAGAATCCTGGGCTGTCCTCCCAGCTTTGGCACGGCTCCACTGTGGGTGAAGTTCACCCCGAGCAAAGGTCATATCAAAACCCTATGGATCACTTAAGTCCCATTTTTAGTCCATAGTACTATACCCCTGGGGTGAAACTCAGCAACTCTTCAACAGTAAACAGCATTATGGCCTCATCTACACTTAAAATGTAAGCTGACCTACTTCCATAGCTCGGGGATGTGAAGAAATTCACATGCCTGAACTTCATAGCTAAGCCAACTTAACCCCTGATGTAGACACCGCTAGGTCAATGGAAGAATTCCTTACATTGATGTAGGAAGCATCTAAACTATGGCGCTTTACAGTGGCATAGCTGTGCTGCTGTAGCACTCATAATGTAAACCTAGCCTATGCAAAAGTGTAAGACAAATAGTGAACTTGTAATGGTAAGGGTGCATTTCACCTTCTTTGTTCTTGGGCTAATCACCTGATCTCCTGACGTCTGCTTCATGGGGATAATAATACTTGCCTACCTCAGAGGGCTGATGTGAGGTTCAAATATTTATAAACCTTTTGTGAGATCTTTAGATGCCAGCAGCTATGTAAGTGCAAAATAGTCTCATAAATTTACATTAGATAAAGTGTCATTCACTTTTGTTTTAAATGGCTGCATGCTGCTATTCACTGCTAAAGAGCCAGCTGTGTTTCCCCTCACAGGGTGGAATAATGCTTTGGAATCCTTCAGGAAGAAAGGAGCTATTGAAATATAAGAAGTTAGCATTATTCACACTCATTGTTTTCTAAGCTTTCAACCATAGCAGACTTAGGCACAAGTTACCCAGGTACTCACTTTCACTATTACAAGTTTGAAAGTTTTTTCAGCTCTGTGTCATCCTCTTCTCATTATCATCAATTCTACCCTCCAGATTACTGGCAAGAGATACGACTGAAAGATTTCACACAAAAAAACCTAGTTTGTGAGAGTATTTTGCTACTTAGAACAGTCACCTTTATAACTTGCCAGTTTCTGTATGACCTTACTTCTAGCTGAAACATGAAAGAACTTTTTAAAGATTTTTTTTTAGGAGTTCTCATCAGAGCAATTGGAAGAATTTCTGCCAGCCAATCTTTCAGTATAAAAGGCTGAATCTTCACCCTCCCTCACCTTCGGCCAAACCAGGAATTCAAGTGAGAGGTTTCACTTGATTCCCCAGTGTTTCCAAGCAGACCCATGCCTGAACCAGAATCCTAGATCCAAACACCTCCCAGTTTGGGGGCATTCAAAATTCAGATCTAAACTGTGTAAATGGCTTGTTACAGTCCCAGGGTGAACTGTATTTTCCACCTCTCATTCAGCTTGTCTGTGCACACCCCTTTCAAGTGACAGGACTGCACCTCTATTTTGTCTTTGTTCAGAACCAGGGCAACTTCCTGCCTGCTGCAATGTTTCTTTTCACCTCCAAGTGGTTTTGATTTTTTGCATTTGTCTTTGATGGTTTTCCATTGACTATTCTGGGATTATGGCAAGGGTAGGCTGTAGAACCTTGCGTTACCATTGCCTGCTGACTAGGGAGGGGTTACAGCTCCCTCTTGCTGGAGTGGGTCATTGCTGAGACACGTTACCCGTGGTGCCTAATATTTACTCCAAGTCCACATAGTGTACTTTCAGTATAAAATACATTATTCCATAAATATTATCCGTACATACATGTTGCAATGCCAAGTTACGTGCTTTCTGTAGATACCTTACTTGTTGCTCTTTGTGGATAAATATCCTGTTAGACATGTCTTTGGTGTAGAGAGTTTGTCAGCTCTGAGATGTGAGTTGTTTGCAAAGAACAGGGGATCCTTTGCCAAGGGGTCTCTGTGTCACAAGCCTTGTTTGCTAATCATAAGTAAAGTAAAGATTTTGTCTTGGTTATTTTTAGTAAAAGTCACAGACAGATCTCGGGCAATAAACAAAAATTCACGGAAGCTCGTGACCAGTCCCTGACATTGACTTAAAACAAGTTGACGAAATGGGAAAGGGAGGTCCAGCACCAACCGCTGCTGCAGCTTTGGGGTCTCCCCACCACTCAGGGCAGCTGAGAATGCCAGGGTCTCTCCACTGCCTGTGGTAGCTGAGAGTTCTGGGGTCTCCCACCTCCTGTGGCAGCTGAGAGCTGCTGGACGGGGGGGGCTGGGAGCTCTGGGACCCCCCGCTGCCCACAATGGCTGGGAGCTGCAGGGGTCGCCCTTGTTGGCTGGGAGCTCTGGGATCTCTCCGCCGTCCATGGTGGCTGGGAGCTGCAGGACCCTGCCAGCAGACAGCTCCATCCCTGCTCTGCCTTGGGGCTGAAGTGGAAGATGTCACGGAGGTCTCTAGAAGTCATGGATTTTGTGACCCCCATGACATAGTTTAAGCATTAACCATAAGTCCTTAGCAGCTCCATCTGGGCCCTGCTATAAACTTCCCTTAGAGAGCTTGTGATCAGTGGAAAATACAATGACATGGACCAGCCTCTTCAAAAGAAAGTATAATTTATCCATTGGAACATAAGAAATAGAGAGGAAGGGTTAAAACAACAAAAGGCCCAGATGTGTATTATCTTAACTAAATCTTAGCTCTTCTTTGCAAGTTTAGGTAGGTTCCACTTGTCCCAGGCACCCCAGTACTGGGGCAGGGCAAGACAATCTGCACCACTGCAGCCTCTGTCTCTGTCTGATCTTCATTCACCGTTTCCCCCTTCTGAATTGACAGGCCATCTTTTATCCATTCCAAGTTCCCTTGGCTGTCCTGGCACCATGACACTGGTCTGCCATTTATGTACCCCATTAGGGTAGGAAGTAGACTTCTGGCAGTGGATTGTCTATTAAGCACCAGTTATTGAGTTAGTCATTGTCTACCATCCTGCAAAAAAGTTTAGTCCCCTCCCCCAGGACTATGTTAATTCTTTGTACCCAAAGAGACAGACAGCATGATCATAATCATTAAAGATACCTCTACACTGCAACTGGGAGGTGTTAATTCCCAGCCCAGTGGACAGTCATACACTAGCTCTGCTTGAGCTGGCATGCTAAAAATAGCTCTGCGGCTATGGCAGTATGGGCTAGCCACCTGAGGACACCAGGGGATCGGGTGGGATTGTACTCCGGTGGCTAGTCCAAGGCACATCCGTGCCACTGCAAGCATGCTGCTATTTTTAGGTACTAGCTCAAAGAGAACTAATGTTACATCTACCTGAACTGGGAATTACACCTCCCAGCAGTTCTGCAGGTATAACCATAGACGGGGTACACACAATAGTTATTAAAAATAATACAAATATCTCTCTCGTTCTTCGCATGGCTTCCTGCTCTTTTATAATGATATATACCAAAACCCCAACTCATAGCAATCTCCAGAATTCGAGTGTTTGGTATCTGGATTTGTGGTTTGAGCCCAAAAGTGGGTGCTCAACAGTTTATGTTCTCTCATAATACAGACCAGTTATTCATGCAGCTCTCCATCCATCTTCCATGCTTCTGTTCTTCAGCATGTCTGCCGGCAGCTCACCAGCATCAGCTCACCCCAGATTAGTAACACGGTTGGCTCAGCTAACTAATCTTGCAGTGACTGCCTGCACATTATCTGAGTTTCCTTTTACAGTTGATCTTTTCCAACAGGTCTCTCCACAAATGTGTGTCTGCCTCCCTCCCCCGAAGAATTAATGCTACATGGAGAATTTTTGCCTTCATAACTATTTTTTTCTGCTGACCAAATCAGCAGTTATGCTTGCCTGATTTTAGACTTTTAAAAGAAAATATTTCCAAGGCAGCAATTTCTTTAATCTTCTCTAAATAATTTCAGTGGCCATGTCAATGTGTATATGCTCCAATAATTACCTTCTCTAAACCCAGGATGCATCATTTAATTATGCATCTGTATTTTGGTAGCACCTGCAGCCCCACTGGGTGACAGAGCCACATTGCGCATCCTGAAAAGGCCATGCTTGCCCCCCAAGGGCTTCCAATCAAAGGCTCTAATCCTACAATGGAATCCACATAGGCACCAGCAGGCACCCTTGCTGAGCAGCCCGTAGACTTCAGTGCAGTTCCCTGCAAAGTCAGTTTCAGGACTGGGGCTTAAGTAAAATCATCTGACATCCCTAGAGGATTAATTTTGGGTTTAAAGTTTAGAGAGAGAGACTTTATTATTTTTACGTATAAATAAAACTTTTTTAGTCCTTAGTTGTCTGAGACATTTTTGAAAGCTGTTAGTCTTTTGAAAATACATAATATATTTAATAAATTATATCATCTGTTGTCCTCCAAAGAGACCGTATGGAGTTTACCTCTCTTTAACAGAGGGGTAAATCTGGAGCCGTAAACAAGTTTTCAGTGTCCCTTTTGATCAAGCAAAGTTCACCATAAAGAGACTTTCCAGAGAATTAAGGCCCTGATTCAACAAGATATATAAACATGTTAGGCCACTGAATAGGGTTCTTCCTAACTGCACAGAACGGAACACCCTTACCCAAAGCCCCACCCCTGTCTTGCCCCTTTTCTGAGGCTCTGCCCCCACTCGCTCCAGCCCCCGTCCCTCTGTCGCTGGGAGTGTGGGCTCTGGGGTGGAGCCAGTAATGAGGGATTCAGGGTGCAGAAGGAGGCTGCAGGCTGGGACAGGGGATTGGGATGCGGAAGGGGATGAGGGATCCAGCAGGGGGTGTGGGCTCTAGGGTGGGGCTGGGGATGAGGGGGTTGGGTTGCAGGAGGGGGCTCTGGGCTGGGCCAAGGTGTTTGGAGTGCAGGAGAGGACTCAGGGTTAGGGCAGGGGGTTGGGGTGTGGGAGAGGGTACGGGCTCTGGGAGGGAGTTTGGGTGCAGGAGGGAGTTCTGACCTGTGGTGCAGTTGGGGGTGCAGACTCTGACCAGGCGACACTTACCTGAGGTGGCTCCAGGTCGGTGGCGCAACAGGGCTAAGGCAGGCTCCCTGCCTGCCCTGGCTCTGCGCTGCTCCTGGAAGCAGCCGGCATGCCCAGCCCCTAGGCAGAGGCCCGACCAGGCGGCTCTGAGAGGTGCACAATGCTCGTGCCCGCAGGTGCCACCCCTGCAGCTTCCATTGTCCATGGTTCCCAGACCAATGGGAGCTGAGGGAGCAGAGCTGACATGCGGAGCCTCCTTGTCTCCTGTGTCAAGGGGCCGGAGATGTTACCACTTTCGGGAGCTGCACGGAGCTAGGGCAGCCACGGAGCCTGCCTTAGCCCGGCTGCGCCACTGACCAGACTTGTAACAGTCCGATCAGCGGTGCTGACCGGAGCCATCAGCCGATCGACAACTGGCAACCCTACCACTGAAGTCAGTTATATCTTCCTCATAAAGCTCTGAGATCTCATCTTCTGGAAATGGCTTGAAATGTACTTTTATTCCATCTGATCTAAACTGACACTACAGTTCCATAATCGCCAAAGCCAGTTATGACATATGCATAGAATTTTACATGGTCACCTACAGTCAGTGATGTAAAACATTTCTAAACCTGTTGTAAATGTATGGGCTTTCTTCATTAGGTGGAGGCTGAATGGAAAAATGGAATAAGAGTTAAGGTCATTTGTGGAACTTCTGTGAGTGTGTGTGTATTTCGTATGTCTACACTTTAAGTGCAAAGTCGAGCAGTCAAAAGTCAGATTCAGTGTTGCCCTTGCAATCATAATTCTGTTCCCTTATGCATCTATTTCTGTGTACTGAACAAGGCAAGGGATCTTGTGGAAAAATTAATATGTGATCATATGCACTTGGGGGGCAGAATTAAGGTTGTATGGGCAACTATAAATTTATAGCATGTGACTTTGCAACTTAAATATCCTTCTTTTTAACATATGGTGTGGGTTTTTAAAAAATACTATTTCTTAGAGGTTTTTAAAGGAAAATGTTTACAACAAATTCTATTATGTACAACCGTAACAATCCCTCCATCATTTACAGCAGGATTTGAATCCTGAACCGTCAGCTCCTCAGCACAGATTGTAGTTACAAGTGCAGTGACCCGGCTAGTCTAGTATATGCTAACTGGGAAGAGAAGTAGAGGCAAACCAAGACAAAAGGAATAATTACAATTTTTTAGAACTTTATAAGGGAAATTGTACCAGGATTATAAATATTATAGAACATTACCAAGTATTCACTCACTTATGATAAAAAAAAAACTATATGTCTGACATAGTGAATGCCAGTGTAAATGAGGTAGGATCAGAGTCTAAAACGGAAAGAACAAGTCAAAAATTACTTAGGCAAGTTAGCTGTCTTCAAATCACTGGGGCCTGATGAAATGCATCCTAGAATACTCAAGGAGCTGACTTATGAGATATCTGAGCCATTAGCAGTTACCTTTGAAAAGTCATGGAAGACAGGAGACATTCCAGAAGACTGGAAAAGGGCAAATATCGTGCCTATCTATAAAAAGGGAAATAAGGACAACCTGGGGAATTACAGACCAGTCAGCTTAACTTCTGTACCGAGAAAGATAATGGAGCAAATAATTAAGCAATCAGTTTGCAAACACCTAGAAGATAGTAAGGTGATAAATAAGTCAGCATGGATTTGTCAAGAACAAATCGTGTCAAACCAAGCTGATAGCTTTCTTTGACAGGGTAATAAGCCTTGTGGATGGGGGAAGTGGTAGATGTGGTATATCTCGACTTTAGTAAGGCTTTTGATACTGTCTCACTTGACCTTCTTATAAACAAACTAGGGAAATGCAACCTAGATGGAGCTACTATAAGGTAGGTGCATAACTGGTTGGAAAATTGTTCCCAGGGAGTAATGATTAGTAGTTCACAGTCCTGCTGGAAGAACATAACGAGTGGGGTCCCACAGGGATTGGTTCAATATCTTCTTCAGTGATTTAGATAATGGCATAGAGAGTACACTTATAGAGTTTGCGGACAATACAAAGCTTGGGGGAGGGGTTTGACAGTGCTTTGGAGGATAGGATTAAAATTAAAAATGATCTGGACAAACTGGAGAAATGGTCTGAAGTAAATAGGATGAAACTCAATAAGGACAAATGCAAAGTATGCTACTTAGAAAGGAACGAAAAGCTGCACCCAAACAAAATGGGAACTGACTGCCTAGGAAGGAGTACTGCAGAAATGGATCTGGGGGTTATAGTGGATCACAAGCTAAATATGAGTCAACAGTATAATGCTCTTGCAAAAAAAGCAAATATAATTTTGGGATGTATTAGCAGGAGTATTGTATGCAAAAGAGAAGTAATTATTCTGCTCTGCTCCGCGCTGATTAGGCCTCAACTGGAGTATTGTGTCCAGTTCTCGGTGCCACATTTCAGGAAAGATGTGGACAAATTGGAGAAAGTCCAGCAAAGAGCAACAAAAATGATTAAAGGTCTAGAAAACATGACCTATGAAGGAAGGTTGAAAACACTGTATTTGTTTAGTCTGGAGAAGAGAAGACTGAAGTGGGACATGATAACATTTTCAAGTACATAAAAGGTTGTTACAAGGAGAAGAGAGAAAATTTGTTCCTCTTAACCTCTGAGGATAGGACAAGAAGCAATGGGCTTAAATTTCAGCAAGGGCGGTTTAGGTTGGACATTAGGAAAAACTTCCTGTCTGAGTGGTTAAGCACTGGAATAAATTACCTTGGGAGGTTGTGGAATCTCCATCATTGCGGATTTTTAAGAGCAGGTTAGACAAACACCTGTCAGGGATGGTCTAGATCAGGGGTCGGCAACCTACGGCATGCGTGCCAAAGGTGGCACACGAACAGATTTTGCCTGGCATGCGGCTGCCTGCCGGGGTCCCGGCCACCGGCCCCACTCAGCCCACTGCTGGTTGAGTGAATGGAACCCTAGGCTGGCAGGAGGCTGAGTGGGGGCAGCAGTCGGGACCCCAGACCAGTGGCAGGCGTGCCCCCCGGCACCCCCCTCACCATGCTCAGGTTCTGCAGCTCCCCGGCGTGTGAGCTGCTGGAGCGCAGGGCCCTGAGTGAGCTGCGGGAGGGGCGGCGGCGGCTCCTCATACTCCCGGGAGCCACAGAGCGAAGCGCAGCAAGGGGGGAGCCAGGGGACTCACGGGGACCACCGCCCACATGCATCCGCTGCGGGACACCCCGGGGGGGGCGGCACCGCACTCAGGTTCTGTGGCTCCCGGAAGCGTGAGCCACCGCGGCCCCCTCCCGCTGCCTTAGTGCTCCACCTTGCGTTTTGCCTCCACGTGGAGCCAGCGTCTGACCGGCAGGGCATGGTAAGAGGAGTCCAGGGGAAGAGTTGGATGGGTCACGGGGAGCAGTTGGATGGGGTGTGGGAGTCCGGGGGACCTATCTGGGGGCGGGGGTGTGGATAAGGGTTGGGGTAGTCAGGGGACAGGTAGGGGGTAGGATCCTAGGGGGGTAGTTAGTGTGGGGGGAATCTCAGAAGGGGGCAGTCAGGGGACAAGGAGCAGGGAGGCTTAGGTAGAGATTGTGGTTCTGGGTGGCAGTCAGGGGCAGGGGTCCCAGGAGGGTGCAGTCAGGGGACAAGGAGCGGGAGGGGGTTGGGGGTCCTGACGGGGGCAGTTGGGGTGGGAAGTGGGAGGGAGTGGATGGGGGCCGGGCTAGGGCAGGGCTCTCCCCTCTTTTTTGATTGTTGAAATATGGTAACCCTAAGCGAGGGGTAAGCCGAGGGGCACATGGGGGCTGGCACCCACATACATCCACTGCAGCCTGTAGGAACCCCCGGGTGGGGTGCTGGGCTGCAGCCTGGGCAAGGGGGCACCACCACCGCCGCCCGCTATTGCCACCGCCGCCTTTGCTGGGCTGCTGCCCCTCTGCACTGCGCTGGCTCCTCCATGGCTGGGGCTCACTGCTGCTGCAGGTGGGAAGCTCTGGCTCTCCGTTGCCTCCGGAAGGCGGCTCCTCCCTGCCAAGCTGCTGCAGCGGCCCAGGCCCAGCAAAGCCTCTGAGTGTACTCAGGGTGGGGGCCACCGAGGTGGGGTGCGGAGGGCTCGCGGGGGAGCTGTGCACCCTCCAGGGGAGTTCAGGGGGCGGGGAGGGGCGAGCTGGTCTGGGGAGCAACCCCTGGATAGGCTGGCCCCTGGAGTTTATAAAGGCTCGTTGGGATTTGCCCCTCAATGAACCGATGTGCAGGGATGGGGGCGCAAGGTGGAAGTTTCGCCTAGGGCACAAAATATCCTTGCAGTGGCCCTGCCCCAGGGGTGCATGCACCCCAGATTAAGAATCACTGCACTAAACTGAAAAGATCTGAATTTTAATTTAATTTTAAATGAAGCTTCTTAAATATTTTTAAAAACTTGTTTAGTTTACATACAACAATAGTTTATAGACTTATAGAGGGAGACATTCTAAAAACGTTAAGATGTATTCCTGGCACGTGAAACCTTAAATTAGAGTGAATAAATGAAGACTCAGCACACTACTTCTGAAAGGTTGCTGACCCTTGGTCTAGATAATACTTAGTCCTGCCTTGAGTGCAGGGGACTGGACTAGATTACCTCTTGAGGTCCCTTCCAGTTCTATGATTCTGTGATTCTATTATCAGAGGGGAAAGCATGTTAGTCTGGATCTGTAAAAAGTGACAAAGGCTTTGGCTACACTGGCACTTTACAGCGCTGCAACTTTCGCGCTCAGGGGTGTGAAAAAACACCCCCCTGAGCGCAGCAAGATTCAGCGCTGTAAAGCCTCAGTGTAATCAGTGTCGCAACACTGGGAGCGCGGCTCCCAGCGCTGCAAGCTACACCCGTAAGGGATGTGGTTTACGTGCAGCGCTGGGAGAGCTCTTTCCCAGCGCTGGCGCTCCGACCACACTCACACTTCAAAGCGCTGCCGCAGCAGCGCTTTGAAATTTCAAGTGTAGCCATACCCAAAGAGTCCTGTGGTACCTTATAGACTAACAGATGTATGGGAGCATAAGCTTTCGTGGGTGAATACCCACTTCGTCTGACGCATGTTTCTGGGGCCTGGTCTACACTGGGGGGAGGCAGGGGAGAAATCGATCTAAGATATGCAACTTCAGCTACGAGAATAGCGTAGCTGAAGTCGATATATATTAGATTGAATTAAAATTACTTACTTTGCGGAGCGCCATGGCTCCCCCGTTGACTTTGCTTCCGCCTCTCGCCAAGCTGGAGTCAGCAGTTGACAGGAGAGTGATCAGGGATCGATTTATCGTGTCTACATTACACGTGATAAATCAATCCCGATAGATCGATCTCTACCCGCCAATCCGGCGGGTAGTGTAGACGTGCCCTGGGTTACTGACACATTAACCTTTGTGAGCTTGTACCCGCTACTGTTCCTTACTCTGTGTAGTTAATACCAAATGCATTGTTACCAAGAACAAACATGATTACTCAACAATACACTGTGTCACTTCAGAGAAGAATCAACTTTTCCTCTCCTTGGCTTTAAGTCCAGCTGCACTCTTGCTGGCCTGTTGTTTTCTTTGCTTCAGCTTAAAATGAGCCTTAAGCTGTCTACACTACAAAGTTTTACCAATGCAAGTGATGTCGGCATACAGCCGTTGGAGTTAGTATATCGCTTGTGCATGTGCATACCTGCTCCTTGCATTGCCACTGCATGTCACTGCACAGTTGGGTGCACAATGGGTATGTATCCCAGCATGCAACCCGCCACCATTCAGCTCACTAACTTTTGAGTTGTTTTGGCAGTTCATGATGGGGCAGGAATGACTCGCGCTAGGGTGACTAAAAGGAGTCAACTTCCCATAATGCAGTATTTCTCCATCCCATAATATCATCTGTATCTTGTAGTTTTCACACGTATTTTCAGTTTCCCACAAACTCACATGGGATTTGTCACTGTCCACCATCTCTGACAGAAGCATAGAGCCTGCACAGCTCTGCATGATTTTCATGAGCAGCACAACCACAGGATGCACGATCCCCTGGTATTTGCAGAGCTGCAAGAAGTACCACGGGGAACATGATTATTTTCTGGCAGTCAGTTTGTGGTGAGACGTAGCGAGAACCAATTCAAGGTTGTTACTGGCACTTATGGAGTAGCTGCAGACACTTCTGGGCCCAAGAAACAACTACTGATTGGTGGGATTGCATTGCATTGTTATGTAGGTTTGGGATGACAAGCAGTGGCTACAGAACTTTTGAATGCACAAGGCTACATTGCTGGATCTGTGTGCTGAGCTCGTCCCAGCAATCCAACACAGGGAGACCAAAATGAGAGCTGCACTGACAGTGTGGAGAAGCGAGTGGCAATCACACCGTGGAAACTTGCAATGCCAGATTGCTACTGGTCAGTGGGAAGTCATTTTAGAGTGGGAAAATCCACATTGGGGCAATTGTGATGCAAGCATCCAGAGCCATTAATCATCTTCTGCTGTGCTGGACTGTGACTCTCAGCAATGTGCAGGACATAGGCGATGACTTTGCAGCTGTTGGGTTCCTGAACTGCAGTGGAGCAATAGACGGCATGCATATCTCTATTTTGGACCCAGAGTACCTTGCCACAGAGTGCATCAACAGAAAGGGCTACTTTTCCATGGTTATGCAAGTGATGGTAGATCACCGGGGACACTTCAGTGACATCTGTGTTGGCTAGTCAGGGAAGGTGAGTGACGCTCAAATCTTTAAGAACGCAGAACTGTTCAGAAAGCTACAAGCAAGGACATTCTGTCCCAACCAGCCAATTACCATTGGTGATGTTGAAATGCCAGTAGTCATCCTGGGGGATCCAGCCTCATGTAGCCATACACCAGATGGACCTATCCTCCGTGAACTTATCCCGTTCTTTTTTAACCCTTTTGTCAAGGTTCCTTCCCCACTCTGAACTCTAGGGTACAGATGTAGGGACCTGCATGAGAACCTCTAAGCTTAATTACCAGCCTAGATCTGGTTTTACTGCCACCACCCAAATCCTTTAAAAGTTATTTGGGAAATTCTGTCTACCTTCCCCCCAGACTGTCTCCCTCCCAGTAGCCTTAAGAGACCTCTCCACAAGTTCCTGGTGAACACAGATCCAAACCCTTGGATCTTAAAACAAGGAAAAATTAACCATTCCCCCTCCTTTCACCCCACCAGTTCCTGCTGAGTGTAGATCCAACCCCCTTGGATCTTAAAACAAGGAAAAATCAGTCAGGTTCTTAAAAAGAAGGCTTTTAATTAAAGAAGGAAAGATAAAAATCATCTCTGTAAAATCAGGATGGAAAATAACTTTACAGGGTAATCAGATTCATAGAGCCCGGAGGAACCCTCTCTAGCCTTAGGTTCAAAGTTACAGCAAACAGAGATAAATCCTCTTAGCAAAAAGGAACATTTACAAGTTGAGAAAACAAAGATAAAACTAACACGCCTTGCCTGGCTGTTAGTTACAAGTTTGAAATATGAGAGACTGGTTCAGAAAGATTTGGAGAGCATGGATTGATGTCTGGTCCCTCTTAGTCCCAAGAGCCAACAACGCCAAAACAAGGACCACCCAAACAAAAGCCTCCCCCCCACCAAGATTTGAAAGTATCTTGTCCCTTTATTGGTCCTTTGGCTCAGGTGTCAGCCAGGTTACCTGACCTTCTTAACCCTTTACAGGTAAAAGGATTATGGCGTCTCAGGCCAGGAGGGATTTTATAGTATTGTACACAGGAGGGTTTTTCCCTTCCCTTTATAGTTATGACACCTTTATAGTTTTGGCCTTCACAACATCCCCTGGCAGTGAATTCCACAGATTGATTGTGTAATGTGTGAAGAAATACTTCCTTATATTTGTTTCAAACCTGCTGCCTATTAATTTCATTGGGTGACCTTTGATTCTTGTGTTATGTGAAAGAGTAAATAACACTTCCTCCTTTACTTTCTCCACATCAGTTATGATTTTGTAAACTTCTCTCATATCACCTCTTACTCATCTCTTTTCCAAGCTGAAAAGTCCCAGTCTTTTTAAATCTCTCCTCATACGGAAGCTGTTCCATATCCCTAATCACTTTTGTTGTCCTTCTCTGTACCTTTTCCAGTTCTAACATATTTTTTTGAGATAGTGTGACCAAAACTGTACACAGTATTCAAGGTGAGGCATACCATGGATTTATATAGAGGCAATGTGATATTTTCTGTCTTATTATCTGTGCCTTTCCTAATGGTTCCAAACATCCTGTTAGCTTTTTTCACTGTCCTTCTTTGTCCTTTTTTTGTTCTCCTCTTTTTCTGAATCAGTTGTTTGGGTGTGGAGAGGGAATCCCTCAACTCCACAGTAGCCACAGCTATATATAAAACACTCAGAGGTACCACTGTCAGTATAGTAGGAAGGGAAAACTTAAGATTCAGGGCTTCCACCTTCTTCTGCTCCCATCAAGTGTTAAACAAGACATGCTGTTGACACTTCTGCTTTGGCCTGCTTGTGCCTGGTGCCACTCTTGGCTCAAGGTAAGTATGACGCACCAGAGAATGAGCAGGGAATTGCTCCGTTGCCAGAAACTGAATATTCAGGGGCACTGAATACTGGCACCGTTCTCCACAGATAATGGTGAGATAATCTCATATTTCACTCCTGAGGATAACAAAGGCAAAGAGAGCGCTGCTGGTGGTGAGGGAGGGAAGTCTTCCAGTCTCCATGAACTCGGCAGTGGAGTTCACAATTGTTACCAGAGTGGTCAGTGTTGGGCATTATGGGACAGCTATTGGAAGATTGTTAGGGTTGACATAGGTAACACAGTGTCTACACTTGTGCTGTGTTGACCTTCGTACATCAACTTTGGCTCAGTGCCACTCAGGAAGCTGGTGTTACTATGTCAGCAAAATAGGGCACTTAGAGACAAATTTAAGTGTAGGCACCATGAGCAACTAGGTTGACACAAGGTGGCTTACATCAGCGTAACTTTGTAGGCCTTAGGCCAGGTCTTAGATTCAATGTTCCTGTGGCTGTACCTCTTTTCACCAAGTTTATCTTCATCTAGTGGGCCCTCACTTGTACACTAAGTACCTTAGAACTGTATTCCTTGAATAGATATTCCCACAACTGTTCTCTCAGTTCATGTACTTTAGGTCCTTTGTGGGTGGGATTCTCTCTTTTCAGGATCTGTTTTCATCTCTCTCAGCTTTTTGATAAATTACCATTTTCACCAGTTATATTTCCTTTGGTTTTTCCTTGATACACTCTAGTACGTCCATAGATTTTATTTACCAATACTTATCTTCCCTAAAAGTGTCTGCTCACATTCCCAGGTCTATGTTTTTCTGCTTCTCCTGACCTGAAACCTTTCCTATTTTTCTTCTTTTCTCCATCTCACTTCCAAGTCCCCTGCTTTTCTTCCCCCGTTCTTTTATTTTATCACCTCACCTCCTACCCCAGCTCTGGTTTATCTGCTAGCTGAGCATCTAGGTTCTTCTCCTTCCCTCCTCCTCTAACAGCTTTTTCTAACTGTTCCCTTCAGGCAAATTCTGAGTCCCCACCCCAGCTTGAGGTACCTTTCACTGGCTGTCTCTCTGCCCAGGACGGCATTCTGTGCTGCTGTGAGTGAGATACGGGAAATAGAGATTTAAAAATGTTTATATCTCAACAAAGTCTGAGTGGAATTTCATGGGACAAAGAGAAAGGTACTCCTCTGGCCAAAGAGCTTTCCCCCTGTCACTTTTCAAGAGGCTGTAGCAAATCGAGTAGATGTTAGAGTTTCTCAGAGGCTCCAAGAATCTATTTTAATGGAAACTGCTGGCAACCAACATATATGGGTCACTACCAGTTCCCCCTATAATATTTATGGATTTTTGTTACTGAATTTACAATCTTAATCATCTAATTCATAAGCAAAATAATTGTGTATGGTACAGTATATCAATGAATATAGTAATGATCTAGACTGAATTATACAAATCTGGCTGCTGTTCTTGACTTTTGGAGTCAGTTTGAAACCAGATTGACAATAGCCGATCACAGAATATCAGGGTTGGAAGGGACTTCAGGAGGTCATCTAGTCCAACCCCCTGCTCAAAGCAGGACCAATCCCCAGAGAGATTTTTGCCTTAGATCCCTAAACGGCCCCCTCAAGGATTGAACTCCCAACCCTGGGTTTAGCAGGGCAATGCTCAAACCCCTGAACTATTTCATATAAACTAATATACAATATTTGGATTTTGAAAAATACTTTGATGTGATTTTATATGACAAACAACTGCTTTAGTTAAAAGCTATAGGGAATGAAGGATAGGAGATTTACTGCAAATACAGGATTTATTTATAACCCATTCCCTCTAGGAAATACTTTTTAGAAAATGCTGTGTCAACTTATTTGCAAGAATGAAGTCTGTTCCCCTAGAGGTCAGTAAGCACTCTGACAGCTGCAAGTTGTTTGTGTTTTAATATAAATAAATGAGCTAGACAGGCAGCCAGCTAAGTTAATTGCTTAATTTTGCTAGTTTTCATTTGCACTTGCAAGGTAATTCACGTGTCTCAAATAACCTCAGGAACACACTGAATAGGATTTACTGTAACTGGAACACAAGAGCTTAAAAGGGTAATGAGATAAAATGTGTTCAGCTAGATAGATAAGCAGCAATTCCAATAAACAAATGACTCAGAATTTTATTTTGAGTACAAACTATAGTCATTCCCAGGATTGGTGTGGTAAATTTATAATTGTCCTCTTCATCTCATCAAGCAGTAAATGGCATTTAGCTCATTCAAATATACTAAAACCTCTACCATAGGCAGCTACCTGTCTTTAGAGACTGTCTGTCTCAAAGGATCCCTGAATGAATGGAGTACATTTCTGCTCCAACTATATTGGAAGCCTATCCCTCTTCAGCAAACAGGTTGTGTTAGACCCCCAATCGATTGCTTAAGATAGCCTTCATTGCACATCTAATACAGATGATGCAGGTTTGATGGCTTGAGTCATGCTTGTTAACCAAAATGGCCTCCAACAGGCATGGGCAGCCATATTGCTGCTGAGGCTTCTGTACTGTATGTGGTGGTGGGTGTAGATGCTTTCGGCGCTGTGCTTTGTGGTCATGCCGGTGGCTCTTTTGTGAGAACGTCACTCAATTATTTACTGGTCATTTGCAGATAGTTCCACTGGCCATTCTAGTGTGAGTGAGTCCATTTGCGTCCATGTGCCTTAGTGTCAATATTACGCTGCTGTCCATTCCTGTGTGTGAGTTTCTTTAAAATGTTCCCTTGGTCTCCCTTATACCATAAGCGTTATGGTTTCCACATGCAAGAGCAAAGCATATAGTTCTCAGTCTAGCTGACTCTTAAGTTATATGTTTTTTCTCTGTTTATTCATTTTCCTTTATAGGATGAGATTTTCAAAAATGCTTACTAAAATGCTCATTAACTTCAGTGGGAGCAGTTAGATCAATGCCGAATGCTTTGGAAACCGTGCCCATAAAGTTTCAATAAGAGACAGTACATGTTACTCACTTTGTAATAGCCCATTTGAATTAACCACACCTTGGGCTATGTCTACACTACAGGATAACTTCGAATTAACATAAACCGGTTTTATAAAACAGATATTATAAAGTCGATTGCATGCGGCCACACTAGGCACATTAATTCGGCGGTGTGCATCCATGGTCCGAGGCTAGCATCGATTTCCGGAGCGTTGCATTGTGGGTAGCTATTCCGTAGCTATCTCATAGTTCCCGCAGTCTCCCCTGCCCCTTGGAATTCTGGGTTGAGATCCCAGTGCCTGATGGGGCAAAAATCATTGTTGCGGGTGGTTCTGGGTACAGCCTCACCCCTCCCTTCCTGAAAGCAGCAGACACCCATTTCGCGCCTTTTTTCCTGGGTGAATTGAGCAAATGCCATAGCACAGCAAGCATGGACCCTGCTCAGATCAATAGCGCAGTCGTGGATGTTGTAAACACCTTGCGCATTCTTGTGCAGTCTATGGTGAACCATGAACTGCAAAGGCAGGCGAGGAGGAGGGAGCTACTGCAACGCGGCGACAAGAGTGATGAGGACATGGACACTGAATTCTCCCTAACCACGGGCCCCTGCGCTTTGGAGCTCCTGATGGTAATGGGGGAGGTTCTACCCATTGAACGCCGATTTTGGGCCCGGGAAACAAGCACAGACTGGTGGGACCGCATAGTTTTTCAGGTATAGGACAATTCGCAGTGGATGCAAAACTTTCGCATGCATAAGAGCACTTTCTTTGAACTTTATGACTTGCTTTCCCCTGCCCTGAAACGCCATAATATCAAGATGAGAGCAGCCCTCACAGTGGAGAAGCGAGTGGCGATAGCCCTCTGGAAGCTTGCAATGCCAGACAGCTACCGGTCAGTCGGGAATCAATTTGGAGTGGGAAAATCTACTGTGGGGGCTGCTGTGCTGCAAGTAGCCAAAGCAATCATTAAGCTGCTGCTACGAAAGGTTGTGACTCTGGGAAATGTGCAGGTCATAGTGGATGGCTTTGCTGCAATGGGATTCCCTAACTGTGGGGGGGGCGATAGATGGAACCCATATCCCTATCTTGGCACCAGGGCACACAGTACATAAACCGCAAGGGGTACTTTTCAATGGTGCTGCAAGCACTGGTGGATCACAAGGGACGTTTCACCAACATCCACGTGGGATGGCCAGGAAGGGTTCATGACGCTCGCGTCTTCAGAAGCACTGTTCTGTTTAAATGGCTGCAGCAAGGGACTTACTTCCCGGACCAGAAAATAACAGTTGGGGATGTTGAAATGCCTGTCGTTATCCTGGGTGACCCAGCCTACCCCTTGATGCCATGGCTCATGAAGCCATACACAGGCAGCCTGGACAGTGGTCAGGAGCTGTTCAACTACAGGCTGAGCAAGTGCAGGATGGTGGTAGAATGTGCATTTGGCCGTTTAAAGGCTCGCTGGCGCACGTTACTCACTCGCTCAGACCTCAGCCAAACCAATGTCCCCTTTGTTATTGCTGCTTGCTGTGTGCTCCACAGTCTCTGTGAAAGTAAGGGGGAGACCTTTATGGCGGGGTGGGAGGCTGAGGCAAATCACCTGACCGCTGATTACGCGCAGCCAGACACCAGGGCGATTAGAATAGCTCACCAGGAAGCGGTGCGCATCAGAGAAGCCTTGAAAACGAGTTTCATCACGGGCCAGGGTATGGTGTGACTGCTGTGTTTGTTTCCCCTTCATGAACCTCCCCCCCTTTATTGACTCCTTGCCTGTACGCAACCCACCCTCCCCCTTCGATTACAGCTTGCTTAAGGAAATAAAGTCACTATCATTTAAAAAACATGTATTCTTTATTAAAAGTCATTCCCTGTAAGCAACCCACCCTCCCCCTTCGATTACAGCTTGCTTAAGGAAATAAAGTCACTATCGTTTAAAAATCATGTAATTATAAAAAGAGGAAGAGAATTAACAAGGTATCCCGGGTGTGGTTTGGGAGGAGGATAGGAGGGAAGGAAAAGGCCATTAAGCGCATTTCAATGTAATGACAGCCTTTTGGTTGGACTGTCCACGAGGGTGGAGTGGGCGGGTGCACAAAGCCTTCCCCCACGCGTTCTTACACGTCTGGGTGAGGAAGATATGGAACATGGTGAGTACTGAGAGTGATTAAACATGCACTCTGTGACCCCGCTGCTCTTCCTGAAGATCCACCAGACGTCGGAGGATATCAGTTTGATCACGCAGCAGCTCCAGCGTTGCATCTCGCCACCGCTGATCTTCCTGCCTACACCTCTGATCTTCCTGCCGCCACCTCTCATCTCGAGCGTCTCTCCTGTCCTCACATTTGTCCCTCCTATCCTCACATTCACTGGCATCTTTCCTATACTTTGCTACCACGTCCTTCCACTCCTTCAGATGAGCTCTTTCATTGCGGGTTACTTCCATGATTTCAGAGAACATTTCATCTCGCGTCCTCTTCTTCCTCCGCCTTATCTAAGCTAGCCTTCGGGATGGAGTAGGGAGGCTTGAAAAATGTGCAGCTGCATGAGGGAGGGAAAATAGGGAGAGAAGGATTTAAAAAGATACATTTTACAGAACAATGGTTATACTCTTTCACAGTGAACAACACTATTCACCTTACATAGCACATGTGATTTCACTACAAGGTCGCATTTGGAAACTTTAATATTGAGTGCCTGCGGCTCTGGTGTTACAGATCTCAGAGACGCAGGTCCGGGCATCACAATTCAGCTTGCATGCAGTCATGGTAAGCCACAGGTTCTCCAGCCTTCATATACACAGTGCCCTCTGATGCTTCTTTCTTGTTAACAAGCAGCAGCAGACGCCAACCCCTCCCCTCCCCAATCCAATTCTCTAGGATTGCTTTATCCCTTCTCCCACCGCATGGCTGGTATCATGGAAGATCACTGCTAATCACTCCCCTTTCTCCCCCCTGCCCCCCCGCCCCACCGCGTGGCTGGTAGCTGGGAAGATTCCTGCTGGCCAAACCCTAAAAAGCTCAGCGCCATTACCCCACCCCTCCCCCTGCTTTGCTACGTGCAAGGAAGGCTTTCTTTTAAGCAACAGCCCAGTAGGAAAATGGCCATCTCTGTCCCCTTAATTAAATTCCTTAATTTCAACCAGGTTACCATGAACGATATCACTCTGCTGAGGATAACAGAGCAAGATAAAGAACGGATGTTTCTTGAATGCCATCAATCACCGGGACCATACGCAGCTACGCTTTGTCATGCAATGATACCCGATTACTTGCTACATGCATGGCGTGGTAAAGTGTCCTGCCATGGTGCACGGAACAAGGCTGCCTTGCCCAGAAACCTTCTGCAAAGGCTTTTGGAGTACCTCCCGGAGCGCTTCATGGTGATGTCCCTGGAGGATTTCTGCTCCATCCCCAGACATGTTAACAAACTTATCCAGTAACTTTACTGGCTGTGAATGCATCCCAAGCCCTCATGGCAAATCAATCATTAAAAAACGCTTCCTTTTAAACCATGTTTTATATTTACAAAGGTTCGCTCACCAGAGGTCGCTTCCATGGCTTCACTGTCTGGGCTAGTGGCTGGGAGGGTAATTCCGTCTGGGTCACAAAAAGCTCCTGGCTGTTGGGGCTAACGGAGTGCTGTGTGCTCGCTGCAAGGTCGTCCTCCTCTTCCTCCTCCTCCTCCTCCTCCTCATCTTCCCCCTCCGCTGAATCCTCAGCCGTGGTTGAGATTGTAACCCCCACCTCGGAATCCACGGACAAGGGGGGGGGGGATAGTGGTGGCGCAGCCCCCTAAAATTGCATGCAGCTCAGCGTAGAAGCGGCATGTTTTTGGCCCTGACCCGGATCTTCCGTTTGCTGCTTTGGTTTTCTGGTATGCTTGTCTGAGCTCCTTAACTTTCACTCTGCACTGCACTGAGTCCCTGGTGTGGCCTTTTCCCATCATAGCCTTGGAAATTTTTTCAAATATTTTTTCATTTCGTCTTTTGGAACGGAGTTCTGTTAGCACTGAATCCTCTCCCCATATAGCGATAAGATCCAGTACCTCTCGTGCGGTCCATGCTGGTGCTCTTTTTCTGTTCTCAGGAGACTGCATTTTTACCTGTGCTGATGAGCTCTGCGTGGTCACCTGTGCTGATGAGAGCTCCACGCTGGCCAAACAGGAAATGCAATTCAAAAGTTTGTGGGGCTTTTCCTGTATACCTGGCCAGTGCATCAGAGTTCAGATACCTGTCCATAGCGGTCACTGGTTTACTGTGGGATACCGCCCGGAGGCCAATAACTTTGATTTGCGGCCACACTAACCCTAAATCGATATGTTAATATCGATTTTAGCGTTACTCCTCTCTTTGGGGAGCAGTACAGAAATCGATTTAAAGAGCCCTTTAAATTGATATAAAGTGCATTGTAGTATGGATAGGTACAGCGTTAAATCGATTTAACGCTGTTAAAATCGGTTTAACTGCGTAGTGTGGACCAGGCCTTGCAGACAGGCAGGAAGGCTCCATACACTGAGGGTATGTCTCCACTGCAATAAAAGACCTGTGGCATGGTCACAGCTGGCCCGAGTCAGCTGACTAGGGCCATGTCTACACTTACAAGCTCACAGCAGCATAGCTGTAAGCTCTCATGTAGCCACATTACGCTGAAGGAAGAGAGCTCTCCTGTCAACATCATAAAACCAGCTCAATAAGTGGCAGTAGCAATGTCGGCGGGAGAGCGTCTTTATACCAGCAAAACTTACAGCGCTCAGTGTGGTGGTTTTTTCATGCTCCTGAGTGACAAAAGTTTTGCCAACATAAATGCTAGCGTAGACATGGCTTTTGGCTCAAAGGGCTGAGGCTGCAGGGCTATTAAATTGCAATGTAAACGTTCAGGCTTGGGCTGGAGAGGGAAGGGTCTCAGAGCCTGGGCTGCAGCCTAAGCCCGAATGTCTACACTGCAGTTTTATAGCTGCAGAGCCTGAGACCTGCGAGTCTGAGTCTGCTAACCAGAGCTCTGAGACTCAGTGCCGTGGGGTTTTTATTGCAGTGTAGACGTACCCATAGACATACACCGAAAACATTAACTCTTCTACATGGACATAAGCTACATACCTCTTTCATATCTCCTCTCTAAACTAGACAGGCTGTCTCTTCAGCCTCGCTTCATGTAGAAGTCTGAAATCCTGTCCCCAGCGAAATAAATATCAAAACTCTCACTGGGGCCATGATTTTACACTGAGTGATCAGAGCCAAACACAGCATTCCTACTGCAGCTGTCCATTGGTTTTCAGTATTAATCTCCACCCTGGGCCTTATCCATACTAGCATTTTGTTTGCTTTATTGACTGCCATTCCTTTTTGAGCAGAGGATTTCACTGAAACACCCGATCACTTTTAATTAAGGGCTACTGCCATACAGAGACAAAACTCCAAAATGGCACTCCTGAGGCTGATGGGCCCGTGTTTTACTTACTGTGCCTTACTGGAAGTATTCTGCTTTGCTCTATATTACTATACTTTTTGAGAATTTATTGATCTTAGTATCATGTCTGCAATGTAGTTTAAATTAAAATGGCTTTCCTGGGAAACAACACTACAAAAACAAAGCTGGTGTCCTAGAAGCGGGGTAGTGCAGAGGTTGTATGGATGTATATTCACAAGCATTTGCCTTCACTGTGATGCCTGTCTGCTTCTTTCATAGGAATAGGAAACATCAAAATTTACGACAGTCCCATCTCCTGAGGGCTTACCCTGGCAAGAGCCTTGTAAATGCCACTATAGCATCTCCCCACCAGGAAAGATAAGATACAGTGGGGAAGGTGGGAACATGATGTACATTCATACAAGTGACAAACTTCAGTGAGCAGGGACCCTTTTTATTGCACAGGATGTTACTAACTAAATCAAAGCTGGATGCTGAGTTCCTACCCTTAGTGCTGATGCAACTCCCACTGAAGTCAGTGGGAATCTTTTGGTTGACTTCATTGGAAGCTGAATCTGGCTATTAGTGAGCAATATTCAAGAGGTACAAAATGGAAGATTTCTAGAACTCTGGTTTTGTCATTCCCCTTGACAACTGCAGTATAAATAACACACAAAAAGCCAGGCAGTGGATATATTTATCATCACTGTTTCAACCAAAGAGTTAGGAGCATCGTAACTCATCACAATTTCACCTCACATGAGTAATAGGCTCCAAACATCTCTCCTGAGTGAGCAGCAATGCCGTGTCTCTGCTCTCCATTGTGCTAAGTAACACTTCTCAGCCAGTCTTTCATACAAACTGTATCCTAAAACTCCTTGCAGAATAAATGGGGTAAAATTCAAAGGCATGATCCTGAGGGTGTTCAGCACTAGCAGCTCCTGTGGGAGATCTCAGTAATTACAGGTTCTCTGTCCTGTCCAATGATCGACCGGAAGTGTGGGTATAAAAGCCCATACCTAAATCTTTGTACACTGGGAGAGGGGAGGACACTTTTGTGCACATGTTAACATGTCCTAGTGGTAACATGGACTTTTGTCATTTTACACCATATCAGATGATCAAATTAATAAATATATTTGTATCAGCGGGAAGTGATGCATGAGGAATCACTGTTTTACACACAGAACAATCAGTGGATGGAACTAACTGTCCATCAGGCTGATTTGTTAAAGCAGGAGCAGCGATGGGGTTTGAGAATGAGGCCTCAGACACCTAGGGAAAGAAAATCACATTTAAGAGGAATAACTCTAATGGCCAGAACTGACTATTATGATGATCTAGCCCAACCTCCTGCATAACACAAGTCACTTGCTCCCAGCAGCCCACATTCTAATAGACCATGCCATAACACTGGCTGCAATAGTTCTACTTTCTGCCCAACCACAGAGGAACCTGACACCCTGTGTGCATAGTGCTGCATTTCCTGCTAGTTTAGTGCTGTTGTTCAAGATACTTTATCAGCTGGCAGGACAATCAGCACTGTACAACTACCAGGGCAGTTCCTTTCATTTATTTCTCTTTTTGAAACACCTTTAAATTGCAGGGCTTCCTGTGTTTTTTAGAAAGTTAATTTGTTTGGGGAAATATTCGTTTGACACCTGAATTTCCTGTATAATTAATTAGCCTGGAATTCAGAGTGATTCTGTTAAGATTCCTTACTTCACTGCTTATGTTTTCTTGCTATTAACAATTTTATTTCTCAGTAGGTTCTTGTTACAATTTAATTACATTACCCTTTAAAACAGAGAATTTACATTTTCTCTTAAATTAGTTTAGTTTCCTTTCCCCCAAGAACAGTGTTTTACTGGGTTTGGTTTATTTTTTTTAAATTTAATGTGGGTCTTTTGATATTTTTAAACATTAGTCCCCTTTGTTAACTCACTGATTTTTTTCAAATTGTTGAGCTAGAAATGTGTTAAACGTGTGCTTAAAAACACTTCTGAATATTACAAGCCAGATTTTCACAGAGGCCTCAATCCAGCCTTTCTCTGTGTGCAAGCCCAGTTTATCCTGGCCTACACATTGTATAGTAATTGACACCACCAGTACAAAGTGGGTGTAGAATGCTGCCAGATCAGAATAGGAGCCCATTGCACATATTTTGTCTTGTTGTAGTTCATTGTTGACCTGCAGAATGACTGTCTCCATAATATGTAGAGCAGATGTTCTCAAACTGTGGTCCATGGATCATTGGCGGTCTGCTGAGTGCTTGCTGGTAGTCTTTGTAGAACTGGCTGGTCACATAGTGCTGACCCTTCCTTCTTCCATTCGCTTTATCATATTTTTAGTGGTGTTTGATGTCTTAAATATTTCCCAATGTCAGTTGTGCATGTATATAGCTGCAGCGGGGATGTTGTGAGCACATGGGCCAGATGTGATCACAAATGAGAGAGAAAGTAGTCTATTAGACGCTGTCTATTAAGATGTGAAAAAGCATGAAATTCCTTGATCTATGATAAAAAAGATCTGTTACAGCATACAGTCCATCCCACTGCCAAGCATTGTTCTCTATTATTTTTCTTGTAGTTTGCCCAGTCTGTTTTAAAATATCCCAACCAAATGGGCTTCCACTGCTTCTCTTGCGAGGTTATTCCACAACTTAGCAGTTTAATAGTAAATTGGTGGTCTTTATGCACATATCCCACTCACATTTAACTTATACACCAATTGTGTCCACATGTTCCATCCTTTACAGAGACAGGTGGTAGCAAGCAAAATAGTCCACCCGCCAGAGACTGCATGTGCAACATTAGGCACATGCAGGGAGAGGCCATGTTTTGAAAAGTTTGGCCTGGCTACAAGCTACGTACATCTGCTGGCAGATTGAGGAATTTTAAATTGCTGGTTTCCTAGAGGGTTTTTAAAACTGTGGAAGTTTAAAATAGTTGATTGCATCGCCTAGTGGCTTGCTTTGGCATGTTGACATGTGTAGTGTACCATGAGAATTACAATGGTTACATTAAATGTAATTACTTTCCAAAAGGTAGAATATGTCAGTCCTTTCAATCTTATATAATTACTGACTTCTTCTGCACTGTATCTCTCTTGCCTGTGTTAAATACATGAAGTTATGAGTGGCAGTGCTGTACTAAACACCCAGGTAAGCTTAACACATATTGATTCTGTTGTAATAAAGGAGTATATTTTTTGTCATCTCCTTTGTAGTTCATACTTTTTGTTCCCCGAGGGGAGGATTCATTTTCTGTGTGGCATCATAAAGAAGTGCTCCCAGTTGAGGCAGGCTCTCTGGCAGAAGAGAGATAAGAAGAGTATCTATAGAACTTCTTGCACATGCAAAGTCTTTGCAATTTAGTTCCTTTTTATAAACTAGCCACATACATGTGCCCACATTAAAATTTAAAATGAATGTAGTGATGGTGAAATGTAACACTGACAATCATTGAAACTGAAGTGCAGCGTGCAGGAAGTTTATGCCTAGTTCTGAGCTGAACAGTCAGGAAACGGGGCAAAGATCAGAGGCTCACCGTTTGTCAAAGGGATCTGGGTCATGGAAGTTACCCAGCTTCACCTGAAATTCCTGCGCACTATCTGGCAGTAAAGTAGAGCAGCACAAACTAAAGGGAAACTATAGTTTTGGGAAGGTGAGGGGGATGCAGATCAAAGCTATGGTGAATAGAGGCCTATTGTAGTCAGCATTGGCACAGCTTGGCCCAGTCCCCCTTTGGTCTGACACCAGTTGTTTGTGGGTAAACCCAGTTGGGTCTGGACAGAGCTGGGTCACTTTTCCTAACTCTATCTGACCCCATGCAAGGCACTAAATTTAGCCATATGGAGTGGAAATCCATGTTCCTAACTCTGGGTCTCTAAGGTGCACACAGGCACCAGCCTTCTTTGGGATGTGGGGCTCTACAGTCTGGCCACCTGACACCCCAAAACCAGTGCCTCTGCCCTCATGAGCACCAGTGGTTTATGTGTGTTCCCTTAGATTCCCACTTCATCGTGGGTGCTTTGAGCATCTTGCTTAACCCCAGCATGGATGCCATGGCAGGCGAGCAAGGAACCCAGGATTAGTAAAGGGATTTCTTACCTACATCAGAGGGTAGCCGTGTTAGTCTGGATCTGTAAAAGCAGCAAAGAATCCTGTGGCACCTTATAGACTAACAGACGTTTTGGAGCATGAGCTTTTGTGGGTGAATACCCACTTCCTCAGATGCATCTGAGGAAGTGGGTATTCACCCACAAAAGCTCATGCTCCAAAACGTCTGTTAGTCTATAAGGTGCCACAGGATTCTTTGCTGCTTTCTTACCTACAGACACTGTTACTCTCAAGAAGGCACTAGATGGTTACAGTTTTCTGTAAAATAACAGTCCTGAGATTCCCCTCCACCGTCTGATCTCACCTGTTCTGTGAGTCCAAGAGCTGATCAGCATTTTAGGCTAGGTAGAGTCCATCATGCCTTGTCTCCCTCCAGCCCCATCATCTGGTATGTGGCAGTGGAGACACTGTCTCCTTAAATCCATTTTATGACTCTGTGTGCCTTGTACCTCAGCTGGAAAATTCCAAACCCCTCGATGCAAGTCACAAATGGAAAAACGAGTAGTGCCCCTGAGGAGGGTCAGTGCTTGAGAGTCATTCAAAGATCCTTGATAGCTCTCTTCTTGATGGTCTTCTCTGAGGTGTCCCACACCCCTCCCTGGCAGGGCAGTATCTGGAATTGACTGACCTTGTCCAGGTTAAGTTGGCTTTTCAACACCAAACACAAAATGGAAGACAGGGTCCAAAAATGAGGTCACAAAACAAAATGGAGTTCACAGTTTGATATAGACATATCCCACTCTGTCAGAAACATAGCACCCCCAGCTAGCAATTTAAGGCAGAGGAAGACAGCCCCCTCTCAGTAATCTCTGGAGGGGGTGAGGAGTTTAGGCCTACAACCATCCCTGTATGCTATTCCTGGTCTCTCCCCCTGCTGGAATGATTGGAGGTTATTACAGTCTGAAGTCTGTGATGTCACAATCATCAAGGTAACTTAAAAAAAAGGGGGGGGGTACAAAGTAGGCCGTCCTCTGGTATAGCAGCTCTTGGTCATAATATATTAGCCAGCTTGGTTTGTGACCCAGCTACTATGCTCTTTAGTCCCATTAGAGCTTTCTGATGCTGCTGTGACTGGAAAAGCAATACTATACCCAATAGACATGATGCAAAGTGCTATTTTCTGCTGAAGTAATAAAATGTTGAATTATATCAAGTCACAACATCCTAGTTCAGGCAATGCTGGGAAACCTTTCTCTTAATTGGAGAATTCATTGGCTTTGACAAAAATAAGAAAATAATGCACACATCTCTTTTCCCCCAACACCAGTTAAATCAGATAATTAGATGCATATGCATGTATTGTCTTGTTTTCTGCTTTTCAGCTATAAGATTGTAATGTGAGATTTAAATAATTGCCGGGAAATACTTGATATGAAACATAATCACAGTTGCAAAATTTGTAAAAACAGGGGGTTTTTTGTAAGTAAGGTGCATTTCTGGGATAGTTGTGATCTAATGGATTGATCACAGGACTTTGTATGAGGAGAACTGAGTTCTGCTCCTGACTCGTACAAACTGCCTGACCTTGAGTGGTCACTTAACTACCCAGTGCCTTGGTTTCTTCATTTACAAAATGGGGTTGATGTTACTAGGGTAACCTACTTCGTAAAAAAACACTGAGATCTAAGGATGAAAACTGCTGCACAAATGGGATATATTATTTATTTGGATGCTTTTGGAAAATCTTTTTTTTTTTAGAAAGAAAATGTTTAGGTAGAGGACTTTCTCCAAACACTGTCTGTGCAGATTACTGCTGAGGCTGTAGCAGTCAGATGAAATGTCAATGCTTAAGATGACATTATAAAAAGAAACCTAAATACACATAACTGTATTAACATGACTTTATGATTTCGGATGTAAAACCCCAGTTAGGCCTTTCTGTATCAAGGCTGCTCCAGAACTAGTTATCTCAGCCCTTTTGGGTCTAGGCGTTAGTAAGGCAATATATGGAAGTGATTACTTTTAACAAATAATTGCCTTGTGGGAATCTTTTAAAGTGTAACTTTGACACTGGGGCACATCTGTAAAAAGAACATTGAAATGAAGCAGTTGTTTTTAGTATAATCTTGAGTTATTCCCCAGCTCTGTTACTAATTAATTATTATTCAGACCATTTCTTCCATGCAGGCCCTGTTTTCGTCTGGTTGGTCCTGCATTGAGGAGCCTACTCCATTTTCATTCCAATCATGTGATGGAAGGAACTGTGATGCCATAAGTTCAGGAGTATGGTACGAACAGTCTACATACACCTCTATCGCAATATAACACTGTCCTCGGAAGCCAAAAAACCTTATTGCGTTATAGGTGAAACCGCGTTATCTCAAACTTGATTTGATCCACTGGAGCGCGCAGCCCTACCCCCCTGGAGCGCTGCTTTACCGCATTATATCCGAATTCGTGTTATATCGGGTCGCGCTATATCGGGGTAGAGGTGTATTATTGTTAGTTGTCTATTGAGATCTGACAGTGTTCTCACATGAACACATGGAGAAAGACACCTCATTAGATTCACCTGAGCAGGCCAGGAGCTAGCTGTTGACTGGCCAGAACTATATGGAGTTGCCCAGAGAGGGCGAGGACTACTGGCCAGAAGATGTACTGATTCAGTACTTGTTCTGAGCAGCCGGGATGGGAGGGCTGCTGTGGAGTTCCAGCTAAATCTTAAAGTTGTTTTCTCCAAGTAGAATCCCTGGGGGTGGCAGTGGCAGGACTTCCACCTTCCCTTCTGCCAGGTGAGTTCCTCTCCCCTCTCCCAGCAAAGAAGGGTAAAAATTGCACCATGCACATGAATCTGACCTGCAGTTCAATCCCCATGTGGTATAAGGTCTGAGTGAAAAGAGGAGATAGGTTGGTAGTAAAGAAAATAGTTATTTTAAAATTACGTACATGTAATACCTAAAGCAGGGGTTTGGCAACCTATGGCATGGGAGCCGATTTTTAATGGCACGCTGCTGCCTGCCGGAGTCCCGAGGGGAGACAGCCAGTGAAGGACAGAGCCCATGCCCCGCGAGAGAAGAGCTGCCTCAGTGGCCTGCCCATGGGCTCCCGCATCCCCTCACCCGGCAAGGAGCCCTGCCTGAGGGCATGGAGGGGTCTGTTCACCTGGGCTGCTTTGGTATGGCCATGGCGGATTGGCGGCGCACCGGGGGAGCGGGTTCATTGCTGGACCTGGTCCTGACTCCTAGTGGCAGGAAGCAGAGGCGGGAGAGGCCGGCGGCGGCAGCAGTGCCAGCTGCTGAGCATCCCTGAGAGGAGGCGCCCGGCCGCAGCCATGGATCGGTACCTGCTGTTTGTGAACTGGGAGGAGCGGAGAGTCCCGTGGCCGGGCGGCACTGAGCACATAGCAGGTATGGGCGAGCGGGAATCGGTGGTGGCCAGAGAGCCCTGAGGTGAGAAGCTCACATGCTGCAGGGTCATGCGCTGCCCAGAGCAGCTCCTCCAGACAGAGCCAGAGGGGACTCTCTCGCTAGGGCGTTAGTTGCGCTCATGCAGTGTGCCACAGGGCCCCAAGTAGGTGAGCCGACTCAGAGCCACAGGAGTAGGGGAGCCCTCTGCCCTGAGTCCCCCACACACACACCCAGCCCTCTGCCCTGACCCCCCCCATACACACCCAGCCCTCTGTCCTGAGCCCTGACCCCCTCCTCACACACACCCAGACCTATGCCCTGAGCCCTGCAGCCCCGCACACTCTCCAGGCCCATGCCTTGAGCCTTGTGCCCCGCACACACCCCAGGCCTATGCCCTGAGCCCTGTACTCCCCTCATACACACCCAGCCCTCTACTTGACTCCTTCACCCCCCCTCCACGACCCCAGCTCTGACTCTGGCACCTCCACACACGTCCAGCCCCCTGCTCCCTGACACCTGCACCCCCCTCACATGCTCCCAGCCCTCTTCCCTGAGGCTTGCACCCCCCACATTCCCAGCCCCCCCACACCCCATGCACCCCCTGACATCCTGACTTGCAACCCCTACATCCCCACCCCTACCCTGAGCACCAAACGGGAGCTCCTGCACCCCCCCACATCCCCACCCCCACCCTGAGCACCAAACGGGAGCTGCCCAGGTAAGTGCCCCACACCGAAACCTCCTGCCCCAACCCTGAGCCTCCTCCCTCATTCTATCTCGTGGCCAGACCTTTCACCCCCAGCCCTGTGCTCAGTGCACTCCCACCCTCAGCTCAGTGCAGAGAGAGGAAGAGAATGGTTCAGAACCAGGGAGAAGGTAGGTACCCACTGTATGTTGGCAGGGCTGGGACCCCAAACTGGCAGCAGGCTGAGCGTGTCCATCAGCTGGGATCCCAGCTGGCAGGAGCCAGCAGATGGAACTCCTGAGAGGCAGTGGGCTGAGCCGCTCAGCTGACTGCCGATCTGGGGTCCCGGCCGCCGGCCCCACACAGCCTGCTGCTGGTTTGGGCTTCTGGCTGCCGGACCCTTGCCAGTCAGGGTCCCGGCTGCAGGCCCCACTCAGCCCGCTGCCAGCCTAGGTGAACAGAACCCCAGCCCAGCAGTGGGCTGAGCGGGCCGGCGGCGTAAGATCAACATTTTAATTCAGTTTTAAATGAAGCTTCTTAAACATTTTGAAAACCTTGTTTATTTTACAATACAACACTAGTTTGGTTATATAATATAGAGACTTATAGAGAGAGATCTTCTAAAACCCATTAAAATGTATTACCAGCATGCAAAACCTTAAATTAAAGTGAATAAATGAAGACTCGGCACACCACTTCTGAAAGGTTGCTGACTCATGACCTAAAGGATGGTCCCTATGAGCAAGTGAATGTGGCATTCTCCCAATACTTTGTGCATTTGCCTCCTTTTGGACCTGCTTCTGTAGGGAAAGTCCTGCAGCATGGAGCGGCGATGAATCTGGGTTAATTTTAAGGCCCAGAACCTATCTTAGCGCCCAAGTCTGCAGACTTCCAGTGACTTAACCTGGAGGGTCACTCAAGTGCAAAGACAAATGGTTGTGTGCTCAGGTGCCTCTTGTGTTGATGCATAAAGCAAGGGAGATGGTGCAGGAAGTCTTTCCTTCCTACTCCTTGTGCACTGAATGGGGAGCAGCCAGACTTGTGGTGTTTGTGCTCTCTGAATCCCATTCTCCTCTGACTTACTGATTTCACACAAGTGTGTTTTTTGTGACTTCCTGATTCATGCCAGTGTAACTCTGAGGAGAATCAGGCTTGCTGAGAACAAGCACTAGGGGAGGAGTGGCCAACCTGTGGCTCTGGAGCCACATGCGGCTCTTCAGAAGTTAATATGCGGCTTCTTGTATAGGCACTGTCTCCGGGGCTGGAGCTACAGATGCCAACTTTCCAATGTGCCGGGGATGCTCACTGCCCCCACACTACCCCTTCCCACCCCCATCCCTGAGCCTGCAGTGCTGATCGGCAGGGCTGCTGGTTGCGGGGAGAGCTCATGGGAGGCTGCTTATGTATTACTTTGGCTCTTCGGCAATGTGCATTGGTAAATTCTGGCTCCTTCTCAGGCTCAGGTTGGCCACCCCTGCACTAGGGAGTCAGTACATTGCGGGGAACTCTGCAGCTCCTTATTACACAATAGCAGCAGCTACTGCTATACTGCATATGTTGTCACCCAGCAGCCCCCCTGCAATTATCCCTCCTCCATGGCTGGAATGAGCCTGATTATTATAATATTAGCTTTTGTGTTACTGTAGCATCTAAAGACCCCAGCCAGGATCAGGTTGTCCTAGGTTGTAATCATCATCCTAGGCAATGTATAAACAGTGAGAGAGACACCAACTCAAGAGTGCTGACACAGTAAATAGACAAGATAGATGAAGAGCAGGAGGGGAAACAGGAACAGAGAGCAGGTTAGTAGCTCAGCCAAGAATAGACCCCACGACTCCTGATTCCCCATCCAGAGCCTTAACCAGGGAACCATGCTGTCTTCCATGGGCCTGAGTCTTCTTTCACTCACACCCATGTAAATATGGAGTAATTCCACAGAAGTTAATGGAGTTACACAATCCTAGTACCACTGTGAGAGCACAATCAAGCCTGTTGCTTCTATTAGCTGGTGTCCCATCATGGTGGGCACTGGTATTACCATCAAATCACTCTTTTGAGCGTGGGGTTTTTTTTTTTGAGGGATTTGAGTGATGATGCTTGCTTCTCCATAATTATGGATTACTTTTCTGAATTATCATCATGTTGTGCTTCATCTTTGTACCTATTAGAGGCTTGCTGAGGTGAGCCTCCACCTGTGGAACTCCTTGCCAGAGGATGTTGTGAAGGCTAAGACTATAACAGGGTTAAAATAAAGAACTAGATAAGTTCATGGAGGATAGGTCCATCAATGACTATTAGCCAGGATAGGCAGTGATGATGTTCCTAGCCTCTGTTTGCCAGAAGCTGGGAATGGGTAACAGGGGATGGATCACTTGTTGATTGCCTGCTCTGTTCATTCCCTCTGGGGCACCTGGCATTGGCCACTATTGGAAAACAGGATACTGGGCTAGATGGACCTTTGATCTGACCCCAGTATGGCTGTTCTTATGAGCCATGAGATTTGTTTTTTGTTGTTGTTTTAGCACTTGCTCCATGTAAATGGCTCTGAAGAAGCATCTAGACCTGAAAAAAGAATGTGTATAAGCTGCAAAGCTTGTCTCTCTCCTCAACAGAAGTTGGTCCAATAAAATATACTACCTCGCTCACCTTGTCCTGTTGCTTTAGTCTGCTCAGCTGCTGTGCTAAGGAAATGGTGGAATTTGGAAAGAGGACAGTGTGGCATATTGGCTTTGTGTGTATCAGTGAGCAAGAGTTGCCCCCCCTAGTGACTGGCTTACTTTTGCCATCAGCAGCAGGAGATTTCTGGCTCCAGCATTCAAGGCTGGGATTTGGGGAGCTGAGGGACCAAAGTTCTAGTCCTGATTTTCTGTGTGTGTTTCTGTGTACACGTTCCATGGATTTGTTACAGTAGGGAAACTGAGAAATACTGTGACACCCTGATTTTGACAGTGGGCTTGTGAGTCAAGCAAATGGGAAGAAAGGCACCAAGTCTGTGATTCATGGAGTGAAATGAGCGAAAGTAGCTCATTTTAGGATGAATTTCAAAAGGCAGGAGTCTGTTATCCCACATGGAAGGGCTGACCTGAGCCAGAAAAAAACTGCATGCTCCTTAGTGGGTGGTAATTATACAGTGAACAATCGGCAGATGCTGTATTTGCCTGACCTAATGCTCTTCCTGCCTTAGAGATGTAATCACCAGACTGGAGCATGTCTTGCTGCATGAGGAAAGGGCTCTGAAAAAGTCACTCTAACGCGTTTTTTCCTACATGATAATGTTAACTGGATATCATCTTAGTCTTCTCGCTGGTCACAGTTTTAATCTGTGAACAACCCAAATGATTCAAAGATGAATGTACAATCAGAGGATGTCTTTGTTCGGAACAGAGTGATCCTTTATTATTTTCATTCCCTTACAACTCATTATTATCTACTTAACATTTATTTTCCCCTCTCAGCTACAGTGGTTGCCATTTAAAGTCAGCCTTCACCAACAGCTATTTCTGTGGTATCACAGCTATTTCCCATTTTAATGATGGAGAAACACAGCAGTTCTTTCATATACCACCGTGTGGTAAACACCGGCTCTCTAATGGTGACTGCTGTGCTTTTCCTTCATGATTAGATTGTTATCATTTTATTTGGCAAAGAAAACCAAACAGCACAGCTAGTGTTATGAACTCTCTTATTTAGAGGCGTTTCTGTTGCTGTTTAGTGATCCAAATCTTTTCGGCACGTTTGATAAAGGGAGGAGAGAATGCTGGAGTTTCTTCTCACCAAGCCGTTACTTGAACATTCACGATTCTGCTAAGCTCCATGTGGTGAAGTGCAAGTTGTTCTTTGTGAAACGAGCTCTAACACACTGAGATGGTCTAAAGATCTCTGTGTGTACGTAAACTGACGTGCAGCAGTTGCATCAAAAGTCTCTCTCTGATTCAGTGTGCTTATCTCAAGACCGCCTAGCATTACAGTGATATTCCAGCGAAAGCAGATGTGTGCTCAGGAGCTAACATTGGAGGTGTAGGTGCATATGTGGTGACTATATAGTGGAGAAGAGTGCACTAGAAGTACCATACATGAATATTTTTGTGGAGGAGGGGTGATGTTACATGAAGAAGATAAATATTCCCATTCAGTATTTCATAAGGAATTATTCACCCAAGAGGGTTTTATGGATTATTTTTAATTACAGGATGATCATTTTGAAATAACAGTACTGATTGTACTGGTTAGTCTGAGTGGTTGAAGCCTTTTATAGGTATGATCTCTAACAATACATCCATAAAGATAATGTGAGCAGCCGTGTCTCAGCTGCTCAGAGCATCCAGCAGATAAAATCACAATCCCAGGAATTCAGCAGCAATTTTAGTTTCTTTGGTGTGGGTTAGAGCAGATTTTTCTCTGCATCATTTATCACATTGTGCACATATGGGTCCTGTACTTCATCCCATTCATTCTTACTAATTTCAACCTGTCCTTTTCAACACACCTGAAGAAGAGCTCTGTGTAGCTCAAAAACTTGAGACTCTCACCAACAGAAGCTGGTCCAATAAAAGGTACCCGACCTGCCTTGTCTCTCTTTTTAACACAGACATGCCTGTGTATTCAGTAATGATTCCTAACTTGGAACCTGCTGAAGGTAAAGAGGTGTTTGGAGGAGGGTTGGGGAGCACAGAGTTAGCATGAAGAAACTTTGATCATTTCATTTTGTCTTTAAGGCGTTTGAAATCCAATCCCTAATTTTCAGGGTCTCAGTGGCATGGAGTTATGTATTGTATGCCCCAGGCAGACGCTCCCTCACAGTCTCTCTCCCTAACCCACATGATCTTCCTTTACTTCACCTCCCACCCCATCGCTAGAGAGGGAAGTGAGTGTAACCCCACAAGTTATGTAGCTTTCACCATGCTCACAGGCCTGTGCCATTTTCTCTTCAGCAGAGCTTGTGAGCCTGCCCTCCAACCTTGCAGCGTCATTCTTCCTTCCTCTGCCATCTCTAGTGTCAGCGAAGTTTCTCTGTTGCTGTAGTCACGTTTCTGTTTGATGTGGTGATGAGATTGGATATTCAGCCACATAATGCAGTACTTTCTTGCAGTAGCACAATCCAAGATTAACTTCTCAAATGCCCCCAATGTCTGTCCTCTCTCATTGCCTGCTTGTTCTTCTTCCTGTTCCAGACTTGCCAGGAACACTAATTTGTATGTAATAAAAATACTTCTCCAACCCTAAAACCAGTTTCAACCAGCACAGTCAATGGTGATTTAGGCCCAGGGCTGCATTTGGCCCCTGCTGAATTTAAATTTGACCAGTCAGTTGCCTTGTACAAGATCTCAGTGGCTCACTGATTGGCACTTCTTTGAAAGAATGTTTATTGCCATGCACAAGAAATAGCTCCTTCTTCCTGGTGTTCTAACTGCTACATGGAATAACATGCAGATCTTGGGGAGCTGAATACTGTGCTCTGTATTTGCAAGCGCTATGGTAACCAAGCAGCTGCCTCTTCCTGCTCACTGCTTCCCTCAACTCCTCCCCTGCCAAACAGGCGTGTCTCACTGGCTATGGAGAGCATGGAAGAAGAGTCAGTTGCTGTCTCCCTGGCACATTCCAGCTGGATAGAAGGACGGAAGAAACAGCTGCTGGTATTTAAATGCAGCTCAGCCCTCGCTGATTAAATCTTGTTGCCTGCTCGTCCTTCCCATCTCCCAGCACAGAGCTTTTGACCAGTGCTAGGTTTGTGCTCATGAAACAAGCCTCCTGAAGCATGATAATGTTAAAGTGTGAGGTTAATGCAGGCCTGTAATCCGCACCTGCTGGAGGACTAACCTGGCTTTACATTGGCTTGAAGTGGAATTAGTCGTTAATTGTCACCTTAATTGTAGCCAATCACAACCAGCACCCACCATAACATGCATGTAGATTTCATGTCTAAGCTCATCTATGAGTACTGAAATCGACCCGATTTATGTATTTATATATTTAGTTTTACCCTTTCTCTTGGGCATAGTATTTAATCTCCCAGCTGCCTCAGTGGCCATCATCAGTGCTGTTTGGTGTCATATTTCCTGTCAGAGTCCCTTTTGTAGGATATAAAATGTGTCTCTTTGAGAGTAAAAAGCCACATAAGGAAAGTGAAACAGTTTGGTCCCTAAGGTGTCAAACAGAAGGGCATGTTTTTGGCAGCTCTCGCACAGGACCAGTTGTTATGGAAACGGCTGATAAAGGTGCCATATATTTTGAGGGCTAGTCTCAAACCAAAGCACCAGATCTGACCACCCCCAAAGCTTGAGGAAGTTGGATCCTGATTTGCATCTAAACCTTGTGGCTTGTCCTTATGTCTGGTATTTTTCTAAAAGAAAAATTTCCCTCTTGGATTCCATCCAGAACAAGCAAGCAACTTCCTTGCCAGATAAGCTGTTTTCACAGTCTCTCAGCATTGGAACGGACATGCCTGATCACACTCACGACTAAATCACATTACATGTAGAAAGTGGAATGGATGGGTGGAACCCAGAGGTGCGCAGCTAACAAAGGTGATGAGCACAATATAAATACCTAAAGGTCAGACTGGCAGGTGAGGGAGATAAAGAGGCTGCATAATGTATTTTTTACTGGATACAACTGTATGGATACTTGTGGAAACAAATACAGCACCTGATTAATTTCAGTTACATGACTGAACAGAATCAGCAGATCTTCTGCAACTCCAGCTGTCATGGTGTTTCCAGCTCTGTGTAACTCGGAAGCTTGTCTGTCACCAACAGCAGTTGGTCCAATAAAAGATATTACCTCATCCCTCTTGTCTCTCTAATATCCTGGGACCAGCATGGCTACAACAACACTACATACATATAGTGTTTCCAGTGTGATAATGCTCAGTGTTCCTCAAGAAAAGGCAGTTATGTGGTATTTTGTACAGACGCTCCCTGAGTTACATAAACCTGACGTACGCAAATCCGAGCTTACGGAAAAAGTTCTGTTAGATAGAAATAGGAGGATGTGGGGGGGTTGCGGGTTTTTTTTTGGTTTTGTTTTGTGTGTGTGTGTCTGTGTGTGTGTGTGTGTGTGTGTTTATAATGGTCGGAGATACGTTTCCAACTTTTGCAAAATTCGAGTTACGCAAGGCGTTCCAGAACGGAAGGCTTGCGTAAGTCAGGGAGCATCTGTATTATGAAATGACATGGACGTGATTTATTCAGCAGTGTTTTGTGATATAACTGGGAACCTTTTCCTGAGTAAGGACTGTAGAATTTCTCCTGGAGTGATTATAATTTCTCAGCGGATAAGAGGGGTGGGATTGATTTCCAAAATAACTGCAGTACAGAAAAATGGCTTTGCAATATTGACTCAGAACGTGAGGGCACTATCTTAATATTCCCCAGTTCATGCAAGTCTTTTCTAGTTGAGTTCTGTGTGGTAATATAACCATTACAGAGATGAAAGGGCCCAATCATACTTCCACAGGAGTTTGTGGCAAAACTCAGATTGACTCCAATAGGAGCAAAATACTATAAATATTTGTTCTGGTATTTCATCTGTTTATTTGACTGTTAATATCTGGTTTAACACCTCCATCCATCAGCTCTCTGTTACTCCAATGATCCTTTTCTGTTCTCTTTCAGAATGAGAAGGCTTTGGGACATTCCGTGAGCCGTTCCAGTAACATCTCAAAGGTATGGTATGCAATGGATTACGGTCTTTGGTAAATTTGAATTTGTGTGGTTTTGTTTTTTCAGATATGTAGGATACATATTTTGTAGTGATCAACAGAAAATGCATTTATAATGATGGCTAATTATAATGGAAGAAGGCACTTTGTCTAAAAATTAGAATTGGGGATAATCTGTTCCTGTGACATACCAAGTGTACAATCTAGTCTAGTGAGTAGCTATGTCACCTCTGCCCTCTAACCTGGCGTGCCCTTTACACTGCGTTGCTGTTGTTGCCTCCACTTCTGGACTGTTCACAATCAGCCTCCAGCATGTAAGTCACTCCCAGCTATGGCTGTGTGCACTTGCAGCCTGCCAGTAACACCCAAACTTTTACCAGCCTGAATTATACTACAAGGTGACTCCCACATTCACCCAGTCCCAGATTTTCTCCAGAAACGTACATCTTGTACTGCCCATCTCTCTCCTGGACAATACAAGCTCATATAAAGTCCATTGTTTTATTAATAGAAATGATATGCAAAAATTTTATTGCCGCAAATGAAATTTCCCAGACACTTCAGTTCAAACATGCTGGATTAGATAAAACAAACAAGTTTATTAACTACAAGGATAGATTTTAAGTGAATACAAGTAATGCAGTAGAAAAATTAGAAATAGTTACAAGAAAAACAGAAATAAAATGCAACTAGTGCCTGACTTAACAAGCTACGTTAAATTCAAAGCCATGTTTTTCTCACATGTTCTCAACAATCTTACTGGCTGCACTTCTTAGCCAGAATGCCTTCTTTGTAATGGCTGCTTCCTTTGTTCCTTCTGGTTCAGCGAATCAATGGACAGTGAGAGAGTGGAGGAGGTGGGGGGCCATTGGGGTATCTGCCCCTTCTTTTTGTAGTCCAGTCCTCCATTTGAGAAGCATCTCCAGCGGGGAGCATGGCACTAGGCAGACTGTGTGGACAGGAGCCCCTGCTGTTTCTTTGATAAAATGTGGATGTCCTGCCCATGCCCCTTTTCCTGCCAATGAATAGCCACTTAGCAGATAGTGGCCCATTGACCTTGTTTACACCTGGCTGAGGTGTCAGCTTGTCCTTTGTCTTGGAGGAACTGGTTTGGCCACTCCACAGGCTTGGAATGTGTTTTAGTGAAACCATACAGTGGAATCTTATAAGTTTACATACAGTGTTGCTACACATATTTTACTAGAACATTAATGACCAGCAGATTATGAGTTTCCAAATGATACCTCACATGGTGTTCCTTGTACAAAGATTACCACAATAGCGTGCAAGGGCTGAATACAGGGTTACTGCTGTCACAGTTCCTAATAATGGAATAGTGTTTAGGAAACTCATGCATGAAATACTTCTGAAAGTCATTTCCCTTTAGCCTTTTCGGAATCTGGGATCTCAGCTCAAAGGGCTGGATTGTGAGTAAGGCCACAGACGGCATTAGGGGAGTGCAGAGGGGCTGTGCTGACTTAGACAGAATTTCTCCTGGGATGGACAGGCTCCAGGCCTTCCCCCACTGGAGTAGCTGATACCAGTGGTAGTGATAGGTTGGATGGAGGAGTCCTGCCATTCATTCGGTGCTAGGACCATGTCTGTGATTGGCCTTTACACAAGTGGAGTTGGAGGGCAGTTCCCTGCAATGTTTTCTTCCTCCTGTTCTCCTGCTCAGAGGCAGTCTCAGGGGAGACCTTTGGTATATCTGATATGGCTGAGTCAGAAGGCTCGGATAGGTGGCCGTTGAATATCTGAGTGCTCTGCCTTCTGCGGATGACACAAGGGAGATGATCCCTTCCCCACAGAGTTTACAGTCTACGGAGTAGATTGTCACTTTGCAGTCTGCCCTGAATAAGGGGTGAAATGTAATTGTACCACTCGAGGCACAGACCAAGGCAGGAGCAATGATTCTGAGAGGCTTTATCAGTAGCAGGTTACAGTCCCCTCTCACCATGCTAGCTCAGCTCTGCAAGTCAATGAACTGAGGCTGGGGGATTGGAGTCAAGGCTCTGCTCATTCCCTGGCCCTGCCCACCCACTCCCCGCCCAGAGGAAGTTTGTTGTCAGTGAAGCGTGGTATTTGTTCCCTGGAACAGTGTCTACAGTTACGCTAATACATGTATGCTTGGTACAAGGGACTAAGATCAGTTAGCAGCAGGACCTTCCACTGCCCTGTAGGCTACACAAAGGCTTAAGGGAAAGTATCCTGACATTTATAGGCCGAGGCAAACAACTGGACTATACAGCTTACATCCTACCTTTATGTATTTTTTGACATCTGTTTGTTACCTCCCTTTGTTCCTGATATATTGCTCAAAACATCCCTATTAATCATTCTGTCAAACCATCGTATCTTGCACTAGATTGGGATGTATCTGTACTAACCTTGAAATGTACAGTAGAAGTTATGAACACCTCGGGAATGGAGATTATTTGTCTCTCTGAACAAAACGTTGTGGTTGTTCTTTCAAAAGTTTACAGCTGAACGTTGACCTAATAGAGCTTTGAAGCTACTATGCCGAAGAAGAATGCTGCTTTTAACTATCTTAATTTAAATGAAACAAGCACAGAAACAGTTTCCATACCTTGTCCATTTTTTTTAAACTTTCCCCTTATTTTTTTTGACATTTACATTTAACACAGTACTGTACTGTATTTGCTTTTTTCCTCTGCTGCTCCCTGATTGCATTCTGCTGGTTCCAAGTGAAGAGTGCGGATGACTAGTCAGATCATAACTCTGGTGTCCGTAACTCTGAGATTTTACTGTATTTACTAACTATCTAATACCTAATATGCTAGCAACAACTCTACCAAATTCATAAACTTATAAACATCTACTCTGATAGTTGGCCTAACTTTAATTCATGACCTCTGGTTCTGGCCTCAGATCTTGTACTAGTGCTCCAGGCTCTCTCTGCCACATTCCCCTGCTTTTTGTCTTTTTGGGGGGAGGATGTTTACCCATCATCCTGGAAAAACATAATGCATGGATTGAATATGAGCCAGTGATCGTATGCACTGTTTCTTGGCTGTTTTGCTTTACCCATCCATACATTCATGCCCCAGATGTCTAATGGTCTGCATGTTCCCTTGTATGATCTGTAGACAGTTTTCTTTTTCCAAATGTTCTTAGTTCCATATCGTGGCCCTGGGAGTGTTAGGTCTGGGACTTGGTTTGAGAGAGAATAGTTTTAAATTCATTTTTCAAAACTGGGATAGGCACTATTACAATATAATCTACAGTTTTATGTACATAAGGAGTAAAACAGGAATTTGCAATAGTGACATCACAACTGAGGCCTTCGTATATATATTTTTATAATTAGTTATTACATGGTACTCTACATCCAGGTTATAGATTGCCCTTACTGCTGGTTGCCACCATCTAGGAAGTTTCTGTCTTCCATTGGATTGGCCACGCACTGGAGTTGCGATGTCAACAGCTTTCCTGGCATAACAAGCTGGGCGTGGCGCTCTTTAGGTTGTATTGCTCTGTGATACTCCAGTAGTTGATGTAGATCCAGTTGCTTCTTGTAGATGCTGTTTTCCAGATAACTTACTGAATGGACAGTAACCAGTTTATCAGATATTGCTGTCAGGATTCAATATTGGTAATTTGATACTAAACAAAATTGTTTTGAATAGTATGTGCAGAGTACATCACAGCTCCAGAGTTATACAGAAACCTTCTCCCTTTGTATACATTACGCATCTCATTGTCTTTCTGTGCATTGCATCACACATTGCAGGAACCAATCCCTGTGCAGCATGCGCTGTCCACTCACCATGATTCAACTTCCTCTTTACCTCATCTCGGCACTCTTCGTACCAAATTAGTGGTGTTAATGGACAGGGGTCCTATGGGTGCAAAGAGATTGGTCACCAGTGACTCCCAATCAGCGTTGTCTATCACTGCCTCTGTCACATTCTCCTTTATCTTCACACTTGGCCATAGGGCATGGTCCCAGTCTGAGTCAGAAAGGTGAGGTTCAGACAAAACTCATCCAGGCTCCCCCGGCATGGTGATGGTCCCCACTGAAAAGCTGTGATATCCCAGAGCACATACTGCGTACCGGAGCCGTACCACCTCCCGCATTCTCTCTTTAATGACTTGTTAGGCCTAACCTCCCTCGCTTGTGGTCAGGTTCATTTGGGCCGAACAGTCACAGAACTATCTGTGCTTGATTCTTTTACAGCAATCTGTGTTTATTTCATCTCCTCCTTGTGTTGCTGTCTCCACAGTGGATAATGCTGTTTATAGGTACCATTCTCTATTGGTCCCATACTGTGAACATATACCAATTCTTTAGGACACCCTGTCCATCTGGGAATAGCAATCATAACTGGCACAGTCAAGTTATTAATTTCATGTGGTTCCCAGGGTCCAGGACCTTCTAACCTTGCAAACTGCAAATATTTTTTTCCAGTGGTATGAATTCCTTTTTCCACTCGTATGATCCGGATAGATGTGCTGTTTTAACAACCTTGATCACTTCCCCTTTGTTTTAATGGCTTGACCTAATCCATCAATTATTGAGTTAATTTTAAATTTTAATTTCTTAATATTTGCAAATTTCATGGGGAGACCCAAACTCCCCGTGCCACTCTGTATGGTTATCACAGTGTCCTGCTGACTCTACAGCTGGGTTCTGTTTTCCTGCACGTCCACCAATCATTTTGGGCCTACTAAAATACAATTGTTTTGCCTAGAAAACCCCAGACTTGTTTATATGCCACAACATTCAACATTTCTTTACCAATTTGCTTTTTCCTTGCCTTTATATTGTTCTCTGCAATTAGCTGATTAATTTTGGCTTGTATTTGGTTAAGTAGTTTAGCAATGTCATCCACATTGTAAATGGTGCACTGTTTCTTCAGTAGCCAAGCCCTAAATACCATGAATTACAGGTTCAGAGAGTTTCCGCTGTCTGGTGGTATCATAACCTTAGTCCCAGATTTGGACCTTAGCGTCCAAAATATGGGGGTTAGCATGAAAACCTCCAAGCTTAGTTACCAGCTTGGACCTGGTACTTGCTGCCACCACCCAAAAAATTAGAGTGTTTTGGGGCACTCTGGTCCCCCTGAAAAACCTTCCCTGGGGACCCCAAGACCCAAATCCCTTGAGTCTCACAACAAAGGGAAATAATCCTTTTTCCCTTCCCCCCTCCAGGTGCTCCTGGAGAGATACACAGACACAAGCTCTGTGAAACTACACAGAGTGACTTCCCCTCTCTGTTTCCAGTCCTGGAAACCAAAAGTACTTTCCTATTCCCCCAGAGGGAATGCAAAATCAGGCTAGCAATCCAACACACAGATCTCCCCTTGATTTCTCCCTCCCACCAATTCCCTGGTGAGTACAGACTCAATTTCCCTGAAGTAAAGAAAAACTCCAACAGGTCTTAAAAGAAAGCTTTATATAAAAAGAAAGAAAAATACATACAAATAGTCTCTCTGTATTAAGATGATACAATACAGGGTAAATTGCTTAAAAGAATATTGAATAAACAGCCTTATTCAAAAAGAATACAAATCAAAGCACTCCAGCACTTATATTCATGCAAATACCAAAGAAAAGAAACCATAGAACTTACTATCTGATCTCTTTGTCCTTACACTTAGAAACAGAAAATTAGAAAGTAGAACTACTTCTCCAAAGCTCAGAGACAGCAGGCAGGCAGACAAAGACTCAGACACAAAATTCCCTCCACCCAAAGTTGAAAAAATCCGGTTTCCTGATTGGTCCTCTGGTCAGGTGCTTCAGGTGAAAGAGACATTAACCCTTAGCTATCTGTTTATGACAGGTGGTTACAATAGTTAATGCTCTATTATAAGCGCATATATACAGTGACTCCTCACTTAAAGTCGTCCCAGTTAACATTGTTTTGTTGTTATGTTGCTGATCAATTCAAGAACATGCTTGTTTAAAATTGTGCAGTGCTCCCTTCTAACTGCCTGCTTTGTCCACTGCTTGCAGGAAGAGTAGCCTGTTGCAGCTAGCTGGTGGGGGCATTGGAGCCAGGGTGGACCGGCAGCCTCCAATAAGCTCCCCCATCAGCTCCCCGCTCCCCTAAGTTCCCTGTGCAGCAGCTGCTAGCAGGCTAGCAATTGCAGTTATCCCTCCCCACACTGCCATGTGCTGCTCCTGCCCTCTGCCTTGGAGCTGCTTCCTGAGCCTCCTGCTTGTTGTGGGGGGTGGGGGCTCTAATGTCAGGGTGTCCCCCTCCCCCTGCTCCTACACCCGCTTACCCCTTCTCCATATAGAGCAGGGTGGGGACGTGGAGGGAGAGAGACAGAGAGAGCCTGGGGCAGCAGCTCTCTCAACTTCCTGATCCACTTAAAAAGACACTGCATTTAAGAGTGGGTCAGCTTACTTAAAGGGGCAGTGTGCATTTCTCTCTCTCTCTCTCTCCCACACACAAGGTGTGCGTCTGTCTCTGTCTGCTGTGCTATCTCCCCTCCACTCCATTCCTGCTGCCTTGTAGAGTGTGAGGCTACATTAACAACGTGTTAACCCTTGAGGGCTCAGCCGAGTGCTAGTTCATCATTTAGCACAAGAGTTCTCAAAGGGGGTCGGGATACCTCAGGGGGTCATGAGGTTATTACATAGGGAGTGGCAAGCTGTCAGCCTCCACCCCAAACCCCGCTTTGTCTCCAGCATTTATAATGGTGTTAAATATATAAAAAAAAATTATTAATTATATGGGGGGGTCACACTCAGAGGCTTGCTATGTGAAAGGGGTCACCAGTACAAAAGTTTGAGAACCATTGCTAGAGTAATCTTTTGCCCAACCCTTAACTCTTGTGTATGTTCCTGATAAAATGCTAGTATATTACTTAACAAAGAAGTATACAGCAGTAATACAGTTGCTTTTACAGAGTAGCCAAATTCATCCATATTTCAGTGCAACCCTTCTGTCAATCAGAGCTGGCAGCAGCCAGGGCTGGATTCAGTATGTAGGGGTTCCTTTTTAACAGTACGACACAAAACCAGCTCGAGCCCCCATCCAGTGACCTGGGACAATTACACACCACCACCTGGGCACTTCTAAGAGTCAATACTTCCCCTGTCGCAAGGACAGAGTCTGAGTATAGCAAAAACTTTTAATAAAAGAAGGGAAGTAAACTATCATAAACTTGGGGAAACAGGGCTCATAAACATAAACCATGAGCAAAAGACCCACCCCCAAGTAAGTTGGACAGTGTCCTTTTCTCTTAGGTTCTTAAGTCCAGCAACCATAAGTCCATTTAATGTGCCCGTCTCTTCTCTGCACCCCACTCACAGTTGCTGTCCTTGGTCAGGGCAGACCCAGAGTTCAGAGGTGCATCTGCAGAGTTCACCTCCCACCCTGGTTGGAGAGGGGAAAGAAGATACCTTACTCGCTCCACTGCCCGGGCACTTGCTTGCCACTTTTCCTTGCCAGTCACCCTGCTGGCTGCCTTGCCGGCTGATTGCTGTATTTCTCCAGTGGCCACACTGGCAGCCGATTGTTGAGATGTCTTCAGGCCCCACCATTTAACACAGCTCTCGATCATTTCAGCTCTCAGTAATTTCAGCTGCTAGTGGGGGGAGCTTTATTGCTGGTGCATACTGGGCAATCTCTTACATTAGAGACACTGTTCCAAAGCAGGTCTCATACTCAGACCTAAGTATCAGTGATTTCAGCTCTGCGGTGTGTAACAATATTCTTAATTGAGTCTAAATTAGCTATGATATTACACAGTGGAGAATAGAAGGGTCAAATGATGCCTACAATTCTTAAGCAGGGTCCACTACCAACTACAAGTACCTGTTCCTATCATCTCTCAACTCACTGGGCTTTGGAACCCATGTCCCCCGCCTAGTGAGTGCTGTTAGGTTGAGGGTGAGTCCGTCAAGCAGGAAATGCCAAGTACAGTTCTGCTGCCCTTGATTCCCATTAACAAGGATAACAACCCTTTATTATTCCTGTCCCAATAACAAGGGGACTGGGGATCTAAGAGCAACCAGAAGTGATCATTTGGGCAAGCAATCCCATCATGCTGAGCACTTAGGCAGTGCATGTGTCCATGCAAACGAAATCAGCTCCTGAAGTCCTCTTCCACAGCTCATCACGAGATGTCAAGGGAGAGCTCATTCAGACTCTGCTTACATCAGTAATAAAGATTTAAAACCACAGGCACCTGAACTTACTTTGCTCCATAAAATACACTTGCAGAAGCAATTTGATGCTTGCTAGATTGCCACTCACAGATAGATTTCAGTCCATTGCAGAAGACCTACATAACACCCTCTGCATAATTTAAGCCCTGTGTTAAGAGTTAAAATAATATAAAAATAGTGGTAAAGCAGTATGAAAGGCTTCATGCTGGGGAAAGATCTCCCTACATGTGTTTGTGAGCAAGAGCCTGATTTTGAAGGTCTTTATATATTGCTGAATTCAGAGCAATCGATGCATACTGTACAAGTGCTTGAGACTTAAGTCTCAAAACTGCTCCTGTTGCAGAATGCAGAACTGGGTTTTGCCATGCAATTCAGTGGAAACTGAATCAGTACAGAGGTGCACAAACATCTACCAGCACCTAAGGATATGCGTGTGCTTTGAGCTGGGAGTGGGATTCCCAGCTCGAGGATGCATATCCATCTAGCTCTATTAGAGCAAATGCACTAAAAATATAGTGTAACCACTGTGACACAAACTGGAGGAAGGGCTATCTTAGGGTCTCAGATGTGTAGGTACTTAGGGTGGCTAGCCTGTCCTTCCACTCATGCTGCCATGTTTACGCTTTATTCGAGTGCACTAGCTTAGTTTTAGCTAGCATGAGTCTGTCTCCTTGAGCAGGAAATTGCACCCCCAGCTCAAAGTGTAGACATACCCAGATAGAGGAACAGACAGACATGGTGTAACTTGGAAACGCTGCCAGTCATGCTTCTGCATGCAGAGCTGGGCCCAAGTTGCAAAATTAAATTCCAGATGTAAATGTCCCCAAAGCTTAGGATCTGGTCTGATGTTTTGGTTTGCTTCAAAACAGAGAGGAGCCAGCTGCAAAGTTGAGACCTGGATCCAAAATTCCGCACAGTTCAGGGGAGTTTGGATTCAGGATTTTGGTTTCAGCCCTCTTCTATTCACAGGAGCAGATTTTTTTCCCAATGATAGAACAATGGGTGCTGTGTACTGTCAGGATTGCTAAATAGGTAATTCATACCACAGCACTTATCATTTCCACAAACTTGTAGTTTCAGATATTCACTTTGTTTGTTATATTATTTAACTGTTAAACCTAAATCGATTTTAACGGCTGATGCCTGCACTAGACACATACCTAATGGAAATGAAACCAAACATTGTTTTTCTTTTTTGACTTGCACATCAGTGCTCAGTGCCTGGATCTGGTTTTCTTTGAATTCTAAGTAAAGTAAAGATTTTCTTGGTGTCTCCTTGGTGATTGTGTTTGTTTCAGGAATTGTGAGTGGGTGTGAATGTATAAGGTGGTAATATATAGTTGCATGGCTTTTGTGGTTTTGAATTGGACATTATTTGTCCTTGGCAATCTTAACAGTTGAACAGAGCTTTCTGTGTGTTTTGGTATTTTCGGGGTTCAAACTTGCACTTTTGAAGTTCTCAAACTCCCATGGACTTCACTGGACGTTTAGGGTTCCTTAGCAATGCCATATCAGTCCCTAAAGGCTATAGGGGGAATCAGTGGGATCCTAAACCTTGTTGTAGCTTTCACAAAGAGAGCTGTGTTATGAGCACCACTCATTAGCAAGTGGACAATTCGGAAAGCCGAAGATTGCAACTTTTATGAGAAATAGTTGCTATAACAAAAATATGTTTTTTCTTGTGTAAAATTGTGAAGAGTATAGAATTATACTTAAGTCAGAAGAAGAGTTTTTATTTGGCAATTCTGAGAGCGCAAGTTGTTTTCCACATTAATAGTCTTGATTTGATAGGCCTGATTTCAAGTTTAATATCTGGCCTTGCAAAGGGCTCTGTATTAGGCCTTAGGCATGCATATGGGAGCCAATGCTTCCTAGTGGTGAGAGCACAGGACTAGGATGCAGGAGGCAAAGTTCTGTTTCCTACTTCTGCCATTGGTCTGCTGGGTGACCTTGGACAAATCATTACCCCTCCTTGTGCCTCAGTTTCCCCATCTGTAATATGGGGATAATGATACTGACCTCCTTTTTAAAGCACTTTGAGATCTATGGATGAAAAGTGCTGTATAAGAGCACTAAAAGCAGCAAAGAGTCCTGTGGCACCTTATAGACTAACAGACGTTTTGGAGCATGAGCTTTCGTGGGTGCACCCACGAAAGTTCATGCTCCAAAACGTGTTAGTCTATAAGGTGCCACAGGACTCTTTGCTGCTTTTACAGATCCAGACTAACACAGCTACCCCTCTGATATAAGCGCACTATACCTTTAGGATCAGATTTGCCAGTTTTACACCAGTGTAACTAGGTGAGTAAAATTACTGATGTAACAGTCCCAAGGCAAGGAGCCACTGGCTTGTACTGGGGGGCGGTTCTCCCTGCCCCCCAAGCCTGCTCTTGCCCCCCTGCTGAGGCCTGGGGCCAGCCCCCCCCCAGAGGGGCTGCATAGGGCACCAAAATGTCTAGGGACAGCCCTGCTCCAACCGCAAAGCGGAGAATGGAGTCAAACCACAGTTTTGTCCTAAATGGTGAAAAATTTGGGGTGTGTTTTATGTTAGAGGGGATGACATAAGCAATTTCCATGTCAATCTGGAGAAAATGTTATTCTCTGAACTCTTAGAGAATGCTTAACCTGTATGAAAATTCTTTTCAGATGTTTGATTCTTTAAAATACAGATTTTAAATTTTATAGTAACCCAACTAATGCTGCAGATTAAACCAATTTATTCAAATCATGAAATGCTATGCTGCCTTTGACCTCTTGTAGCCCTCTGAGTTTTGCAGACACTGTACTGTGTAAGAGCAGCCATGTAACTGAAATAGCAAGCATTGCATCTGATCAGTTATGCACTGAGTCAACACAAATGTTGAAATGCATGTGAACAGAAACATTGCATACATCTCCTGCAGTGGCTCACAATTCTAACTGTTCTCTTGTGGCCCAGATCTAGCTGCCTGCTACTTATGCTTGGCATTATCCTCAAGTCTTGATTCAAAACCATTCACCATTTCAGAGATGATGCAATATAATAAACTTGCTGCCTTCTTATTGTGTGTCCTCCCATCCCCAGCTCTCCTATGATGAGATGGAGGGAAAAGTTTGGATAGTTTTCCGGAGGCCAAAGTCCCAGATCAGCATCTATCCAGGAGAGGGTGCTGAGCACTGGGCTAGGGAACCCTGCCAGGAGCAGCCGAAGGAGAGCAAGGGATGAGGTGTGGGAGGAGCCTCATGTGGAAATACTGGGGTTTGTGTAGTCATTTGCACACCAGGGGGCTTGGCTTTTGTCCAGGCCTCTCTCTGCTTTCTCTGTAGAGTATTTAGAGCAGAGATTATCAACCAGTAGATTGCGATCTCCAGCTACTAGAAGTCCGGTGGTGCAGCGGGGCTAAGACAGGCTCCCTGTCTGCCCCGACCCTGCACCGCTCCTGAAAGCAGCCACCATGTCCTGAGGGGAGAAGGGGGCTAGGGGAGGCGAGGCATCTCCTTGCGCTGCTCCTGCCTGCAAGCAGCTCCCCCGCAGCTCCCATTGGCCGGGAACGGGGAACTGCAGCCAATGGGAGCTGCGGGGGCGGTGCCTGCAGGGAGGGGCAGTGTGTGGAGCCACGTGTCCCCACACAGGAGCTGCAGAGGTGTGTCCGCTGCTTCCAGGAGCGGCGGGGCCTGGGGCAATCAGGGAGCCTGCCTTAGCCCTGCTGCACCATTTACCAGGAATCTCCTGAGGTAAGTGCCGCTTGATGGGAGCCTGCACCCCAGCCCTGAGCCCTCTCTTGGAGCCAGCACTCCATATCCCCTCCTGTACCCCGACCCCCTTCCTGCAGCCCAAATCCCTGGCCCAGCCCTGAGCCCCCTCCCAGAGCCAACACCTCATATCACCTCCTGCACCCCAACCCACTTCCTCAGCCCAGTGAAAGTGAGTGAGGGTGGAGGAGAGCAAGCGACAGAGGGAGGGGGAGATGAAGTGGGCAGGGCCTCTGGGAATGGTTGGGGTAGATCCTGGGTTGCACTTAAATTACAAAGTGACCTTGTGCATAAAAACGTTGGAGACCACTGATTTAGAGCATTCCATTAAAATCCGTTCTGATCCCTTAAGGTGAATTTCAGCTTGAGTCTTTCCTTTTATGTTTTGAATTAAATATTAGCAGCATTTCCGAGCACATTAAGCTAGTTAGGCCACGTAAAAGATGAGATGTGAATATTTGTAGCAGGAATCATTATAGAGAGGGCCAGATTCCAACCTCAAAGCTGTTTGTCTGAGGTAACTCCACTAACTGGAGTAGAGTTATTCATGAATTACACAGAATAAGTGGGCCAGATTCTGATCATTCCATTATCTTACATTAAACCAACATTGTAGGTCTTTGTCTAGAAACCACCTTTGATGAATAACTGGCTTTCAGACAAGCCAGATAGGAAAGTAATTAAACTTCATGGAAGCCTCTTCTTCTAAACACAGATATCTAGTACCCTGAAGTAAAGTCACTGGTGCACTGTAATTCAAGGAAGGTTTTTACTGTACTTGTGATTCAGGGTTCTTGACTTCAAACAAAGGAATTCTACTAATGAGGCGATTAAATTAGGTCACTAATGAAGTCAGTCTGTAAACAGTTACCCTCAAATTAACTGTAGTGTTTCGCTTTGAAGTGTCTGATGGAGCCTGAAATGGCTGATGTAATATATGGAAATATCTCCAGGTCATCTATGTGCTGTGTCTTTTGTCTGGAAGGATAATTTGAAGGCAGTGAGGATGCTCTCCTTTCATAGTCCTTTCAGGGGTAATCTTTGAAAATGGTAATACTGGGATGGAAGCGAAGAAATCAAAAGTTCACTCTTTAAAAAATGTAAATACTTTGTCTTTTCTGAAGGTCTGTACAGCGTTTGCTTTTGAGCGAAAGCACACTGTAAAGTATTGAATTATTCTTAGGCTGAATGGCAGCCAGTGCAGATGCAAAGTGGTAGCCTAAGCTCGCTATGAAATTTAAAATCCATTTAGGCTGTTCATCAGCTTGGAACAGATTTAGAAAAGCATATGAACACACTCATGGGCTGTTGCCTAAAGCTTTGGTGGATTCAATGAATGCTAGTCTATAGAAATGCAATCCAGATTTTTCAATCACTGAGCTTCTCTTGTATCCCATCAGATGACCAGGTCTTACTGAAAACAACTTCTACTCAAAGGTATTCTTTTCAAGTACCTGAGCTCTGGAAAAAGATGGGTGTTGGGTGTGTATGTGTGGTTGCCTTTTTAAACAAACCTGTTTTTTTCAGAGCTAGTTGGACAGTAACTGCTAAAGCAGGCGGGAAGAAATCTATAATGTGAAGATTAAAATATGTTCGTATATTCTTTTTTTCCTGCCCCCAAGGCATGTAAGCTGGTGCTCAGTTGCAATGTAATAATACGCTTACATGTGTCGAATAATCCCCCAGTCTCTGGTGCTCTGTATTCAGGCACTGGACTCCTCATGTCAACTTCATTGTTTATGCAACTAAGAAGAACATCTTCAAAAGGGAAATGTGGGGGAAGCAGCAGGGGAAGAGTAGAGTTCTCTCTCCTTTCATACTCCCTCCGTCCAAGAAGTGTATTTTGAGGTCATTTTAAAGACAGAGGGTCCAATTCTCTCCCTGTAGAGTGTGAGTAGTTCTCATGGACTTCAATGGGAGTTACTTATACCCTGGGAAGATGGTGACTTACATGCTGGGAGATTTTTAGAAAGATAAATGGCCGACTTTCTAATGCTTTATAAGTGGATATCACCACAATAAGCTCCCTCCAGAATCCTTCAGTAGGCCTGATTCCAGTTTCAAGGAGAGTGCTTAGCATTCGATGTATAGATTGTATGGTATGGAAAGGAGCAAATGTGGAAAATAGTGTCCCAGTGACCTACTCCAGAAAAGTCTGTTACTTCAGAACCACTGCTGGGAGCACAGTGCAAAGCTGACTTCCCTGAAGGTTTCAGGTATATTTTCCCTATTTTAATGTAGTGTTTCCTTCTTCATTAGATGTTGAAATCCCTGCCCTGCTTCCCTGAAAAGACAGGAATGATAGTCTAAGGGTATGGCTACACTTACAGTTTTGCAGCGCTGGTAGTTACAGCTGTGTTCGTACAGCTGTATTGGGCCAGCGCTGCAGTGTGGCCACACTGACAGCTAGCAGCGCTGCAGTGTGGCCACATTTGCAGGCACTTGCAGCGCTGTTGGGAGTGGTGCATTGTGGGCAGCTATCCCAGCATTCAAGTGGCTGCAACGTGCTTTTCAAAAGAGGGGGGTGGGGTGGAATGTGACAGGGAGCGTGGAGGAGACAGACAGAATGGATTTTTGGAGTTGACACTGTTCTCAGCTCCCTGCCTTGCAAGAAGTTCTAAGGACTGTGCCTACTTTCAATCATTTTAAAAGTTCTGACTCCCTTCCCCCACTCCTCTCTCATTCACTAATTGTAAATTATTTACTGCTAAATACCCGTCAGACCAGATCAGCAACTGCTGAACACGGACTTCCCCCCTCCCCCCCTGCCGTGTGAGCATGCTGTTTCTCTCTTCAAGCAAACAGCTGTGAACATTCCAAAGTAATTCCCCTGCCTGCCTCCGCTCGCTCAGCAAACAGGAGCTGTGTTTGTTTTTTAAATAAGCAGTTTGGCTGAACTCCGAGCTCTCCCTTTCTTCCAGTTTGTTGTGGACAGGAATTCTGGGATACCTCTTTATACCCCGGAGGTCAATAAAAGCGCTGGTGGGTGTCCACACTTGCTGACCAGCGCTGGATCACCAGCGCTGGAATCCCTACACCCGAGGCTCGACCGGGTGTACAGCCAGCGCTGCAACCAGGGAGTTGCAGCGCTGGCCGGGCTTTGCAAGTGTGGCCACATCCTAAGTTGCAGCGCTGTAACCCCCTCACCAGCGCTGTAACTCTCTAGTGTAGCCAAGCCCTAAGGCTATGGCTACACTACAGGAACTATACTGGCATAGTTACGGTAGGTACATACGTACGATATATAGCTATGCCAGTAGTGTAGATGCAGCCTATACTGACGGAAAAGGTCTTTTCGTCAGTGCAGGAACATCATCTCACTGCACTCACGGAAGCATACTTCCGCCTACCTAGCCAAGGCCGGCTTTAGGGCGATTCTCCCGATTCCCAGGAATTGGGCCCTGCGCCTAAGAGGGCCCCGCAGCATCTGGAAGAGGGGCCCCACACTCTCCACCGAAGTGCCACTGGAAACAGCAGCAAGCGACTGAGCTGCCGCCGAATTGCTGCCGCTACCGTCTGCGGCAGCTCAATCGCTGCCGCTGTCTTTGGTGGCGTTTCAGCGGCAGCTCTTTCAAATCGGGTCCCGCATGTCCTAAAGCTGACCCTGTACCTAGCTGCATCTGCACCAGCAGTTAGGCTGGCAAAGCTATGTCACGCAGGGGTGGTTTTTTATACCCCTGAGCAACATAGCTGTGTTGACCTGAATTTTAAGTGTAGTCCAGTCCTAAGATACTACTACTGCAATGACTTCAGAGCACACTTAGCAGACACTAATTTTTCTGTGACAGTGGGACTGAATTATTCCAGCTATTCTGCTATGGTCTCCTGTTTTGGTTCTTGACCATTCTGCATCTCTGCAAGGCATTTATTCCAAGTACAGACTCTTCCATCAGTACATGCTGGATGTAGTGCTTCTTACCATAGTTAAAAGGACCTATGCCTGACAGTAAGGGTTTACAGGACTGTGTTTAATGCTCAATCCTGCTATTGTACTGTCCAGCACTATGGTATCTGAGCCCTTGAAAGCAACCTCTCAACTTCCACTCCTATGCCCCAGTCTACTTGGAGACCACCTGTATTTATGTTGGCTACTCCAAGCAATGAGAAGGAAAGACTTTGGACATATAACACTGTGCATCACGAGTTCTCCTTATTTTTTATTAATTGCAGTAGCACCAAGGGACACCAACTAAGGATCGGAACCCCATCATGTTAGGCACTGCATAGATACACCGTGAAAAGACAGAGACCAGTGTCTGGGGATTGAACTATAACTAGAGTTTCCAGCCAATTTGTTTGTGTGTTTTGCTGTATTCAAATAAGCTGCGAATGCATTTCATGCTCATGAAGGCGAGGTGTTGACAGCACTGGACTGAGCCAAGCAATTATGGTTATTCTGCAGTGGCTCCAAATAACTTATGAATGTATCCCTGGGGTTTAATGCGAACCTCCTCTACCTTCCTTACTCACGAGTTGCTGCATGTTTCATGGTACTTCTTAGAACAGAGAATTAAAATTGCTCATTGGTATTTAGAAATATGTTGATTGTTGTGAAGTTTGAAACCTGGTGATAATGAATCTAAATATTTCTTTGATGATCTGTCTAACCTTTGTATTTCTACTATACTCCTCACTGTGGCATATTACCCTGGGGGCCAAATCTTATAGCACTGTAGGCAAAAGTCCCTTTAGCTTCAATAGGAATTTTGCCCATAAAGGATTGTAGAGTCAGCGTAAGCATTCGTGGGACTAGTACCCAAGCCTGGGACAGCTGATGTTCCCCCAGGAGGCCATGCAGAGCCATTAGGTGCCGCAGGCAGTACTGCCCAAAGGGACCAGAGCGAGAGCACCCTGCAGCCTTCGATTGGCCCTTGCTCACTGTTTAACCCAAGAGGGTGCCCTAAGAAGTTGTCTGGGCAACTACACAAATTTCTGACTTGCTGCAACTCCAGACCTCACCTCGCTTTCTAATATCCAGTCTCTGACCCCAGGCTGACCCTGACTCTTGCCTCCTGATTCCAGCATGCAATTGCTGACCTGCAGAGGGACAGTGGAGCCTGCACAGACTGAGAGGGTAGTGCTGGTGTTGCCTGTGACTGTAGGAGTCAGGGAGCTGACACGCAGCGGGCACAGACAAGGCTTCCTCATGCCAGTGGTAGCAAGGTGCCTCACAACCATGGGTACCCCTGGAAAGCATCACAGGGAGCACTCAGCTCAGATGAGGAAAGGGATGCGAAAGTGACATCCTTTGTGCCTCCCCAATCATGAGCCAGATGTGGGCAGATGCAGGCTGCCCTAAATTCCACCTGCATCCCCAAAAGATTTATACAGCAGCTGGGATTAGCGAGATGTCAGAGAGCCCAGTCATGCCCACTTTGCTCCTACAGCTGTGAGGGGAAGTGTGCAGGAGCTTCTCTAACAGTTCTGTGCCATGGGGGGAGAGAGGGGTCCCCCTAATACTGGAGTGATTCTGAGAGCTGGGTAGACTGGCTGGGGGATTTCATTTTATTTATTTATCTATTTTATGTCGGCAGTGCAGCACAGAGTGGCTGGATCACAACACAAAATCAGAGGAAAGCTGGTTTTGTGAATAATCACTGACCTGGAATTCAGGGGAGCTGGGTTCGATTCTTGGCCCCGCTATAGACTTCCTTTGTAACTTTCCGTGTTGCTTAATCTCTGCTTGCCTCAGTTCTTCATCTCTAAAGCAGGGATGTAATGACTCTTCCTTTCCCTCACACTTTGTCTCTATATTTCCTATTTAGATTAGAGCAGGGAAGGTGTCTCACCACAGATATATACAGCATCTATCTAGCACATTAGGACCCTAGTCTCCTTTCAGGCTTCAAGTGTCACCATAACATAAATAATAAAAAGTACTAAGATTTTTGCCTGCTGTTGCAACTACATACGGCAGCATTGGCAGGGGTGGGAAAAAGCTTCACCTTCTTCATACCACATTTTTAATCAATGGATGAATTACCCTGGGGCTGGATTTGTTTTTAACTGTGTCTTCAATGAGTAACTTGATCATTTTGTTTGAATATGACAAGAGCTGTTCTTTAATGCTAGGGATAATTACTATTACCAAAGCACAGCTTGAAGTGGGACGACAGTACTGTAAGCAGTCACCTACTCAGAGGAGTAGATAATTAGGAATATTGCTTAGCCACAGCCAGATCTACATCATGCACTACAACGAAAATTGCTTTGTTTTGGTTTGGGGGGGCTGGGATTTGACTGGTCAGATGTGCAGCACTTAGTTGTGGGCAGACATTACTGTAAAAAAGGTGCTGAGGTCCTTTGCTAACAGGATTGTTCAGAGGAGAAAAGGGAATTAGAATTAGAGGCTATCGCAGGCTTCTTTCTAATGGTGATCCCAGAACTAACTGGGCTTCAGCAGATTATCACATTCAAACTCACTGTGATTACCTGAGTAACGACACTGGAGATTACACACTGATCCTGCTGAATTGCATCAGACTGGAATGTTGTGCAGGAGGTCAGACTAGATGATTAGATTGGTCCCTTCTGACCTATGAGTCTATGAGTCTATGATATACACTGTTCACCATGTGCTGACCTTTCTTCTGAGTTATTGTGGGACACCGCTATGGCAATATGGAGCAGTTTGCTAATTTAATTCCCAGGATTCATTCTAAGTGCTCTGGATCTGATTCTCCTCTCACAGAAACTGGTGTTCATCAGGAGCAAGTGCACTGAAGTCAATGCAGTAAAACTATATAAAACTGGAGTTAGTGATGAGGTCTTTTGTATGTAAGATATGCGCTGTGATGTCAGCATAACAAAAAACCTAATACAGTCAAGAATGCTTTGAAAAACACTACCAGCTATTGTACATATTTTAACTAATAATACTTAGAGACATACTATAACGTGCATAAAAGCTGGAGTAAGTAGCAGCAGCTACACTGTTGTTAAGGTTTTCTAAGGCTACACTCACACTTTACAGCGCTGCACCTGGGGTGTGAAAAAACACCCCCCTGAGCGCTGCAAGATACAGCGCTGTAAAGCGTCAGTGTAATCAGGGCAGCAGCGCTGGGAGCTCCCAGCGCTGCACGCTACACCCGTAAGGGATGTGGTTTACATGCAGCGCTGGGAGAGCTCTCTCCCAGCGCTGCCGCTCTGACTACACTCACACTTCAAAGCGCTGCCGCGGCAGCGCTTTGAAATTCCAAATGTAGCCATACCCTAAGTGTCTATATATTCCAAAGGGGGTCTCTTTCAGTTGTTTATAATGTCCTCAAACTTTTATCTTTCAAATTACTGAAAATGTCTAGGTCTGGTCACTTTCTGAGGTTAAATTTATTTTTGGTTTGGTTTGTGTTTGGTGGGGAGTTTGAGCGAAAACAGTCCTGCTGTTTTTCCATAGGAAGAGAATGGGGCGGGTGGGGGGGAAATACACCTTCTCCATTACAATTTTTTTCAAGCTTTCTTGAACAGATCTTGCACTTTAGAGATTGAAATTTGACAGGGACGTTTCCTGAAAAACAGGTACTTATATCAGTGACAATCTGCTTAGATTTGACTGAGTTTTAAGAGTAGAAAAAATGTACTTTGTGCATATCCTCTGTTTTTTATTGTACCACAGTAGATTTCTTTTTGAATGTACAATATCCCAGGATTCTTTTGGTCCAATGTATGCGTGTGTATTGAAGTTGAAAGTTAATCAATGGATAGTTTCTCCATGTTCTGTTACAGTTGTGGATTTTTGCATAAGAAAAATGAATACAATTTCTCACATGCAGATGGAATATCATTTGGGAAGATTTAAGAAATGAAACAGAGCTTCAGACATTAAGCTTGCAAAGAGAAGCAGTCAGAAATTAGTAAATGCCACAGTTAAGGTTGTATGTACATGTGCATTACAATACAGTCTTTAATTTTTTGGTCATGTGGCATTTTTGTGCAGGATCGCGGTCTCAGGATTACATTTACACTCTGGCCACGTCTACACTACAGCATAAAATTGAAATTATTAAAACCAGTTTTATAAAACTGGTTTTATAAAATCGATTTTACGCGTCCACGCTAGGGCACATTAATTCGGTGGTGTGCGTCCATGGTCCTAGGCTACCATCGATTTCCAGAGTGGTGCACTCTGGGTAGCTCAGTAAAAGAATGAGGCCTATAGCTTCGATTTCCGTCCACACTAACCCTAAATCGATATAGTAATATCGATTTTAGGGTTACTCCTCTCGTTGGGGAGGAGTACAGAAATCGATTTTAAGAGCCCTTAAAATCGATTTAAAGTGCCTTGTAGTGTGGACGGGTACAGCGTTAAATCGATTTAATGCCGTAGTGTGGACCAGGCCTCTGTGTAGCACGATGCCTTTGCAGCACTTTCTGTCCTGCAATGGGGGGGGGCCAATCAGGAAGTTTTGATGGAAGTATTCATTTTTAGTTTAGCTGAGTTGATGCAAAGAGAGAATTTTAATGTAACTGTTTCTGTCCATTCTTGGCTTTCACAGCCTCTTAGAGCCTCACTTGGTTAATTTTAGGTTTTCCACTCATGCGGTTGAACCATTTCAGGCCAGTGTTTCTACTACCCGTCTCTCTTTTGAGGGGTTTATAACTCATCAATAATATTTTACATTGCACTGGAGCCAAAGCATTGCACAAACTTTGGGCTTGATCTTGCTTTCACTGGGAGTTCTGCCATTAAGGGTTTGCAGAATTGGGCTTTGTATGCATCCAGCACCACTAAGATGCAGCCTCTTCTGGGGAAGGGAGCAGCAACAAACAGTGCACACCAATATTGTTCTACAATGTAGGGACGGGAGGTCCCCTATTCAGACAAAAATTGCCATAGGGACTAAAGTGATCACTGTTGTAAAGTCTTGCCATTTTGTTTCTGTTTAGTTTTGTGTTTTTCTTTTTTTTTGGTGGGGGGGCATACTACTCCCTTTTCTGCACCCTCTTCCTGCTCCCCCATGAGAATAACCTCTGTGGGCCCCACGGAGAGCCGTCTGAGGGTTGAATGGTCTCCCCATGCCCAAACAGCCCATGGAGTGAGTGTATACCTTCTTCATCCCTTCTGCACCATGCCCAGACACCCTAGGTGTGGGCCAGGCCCGTCGTGAGCCCACATGGACATTGTAGGACTATAGCAGGGTGGTCACCCCACTCCAGCCCTGAAGGGGTTGAAACAGCTCCGGGTTGAGGGATGCCGTGGGGAGGTCTGGAGAAAAGGGGTTAAAACAGCCAAGCTAGGCTGGTTGGAGCAGCAGCTACAGCTGTGTCCAGCTCAGTTAGGGCCCAGCTGTCCCTGACAAGAGGGTTGTGGGCTAGAAGTTGGAGGAATCTCTCTCTAGGCAGCTTTGGACAGAGATAGACCTTGCTGCTTGACGGAGCAAAGGGTACCGTGGGCAGAACAGTGCTGGGGAAGGGGCAGGCTGAGCTGGGGACCTCAGGCCTGGCAACCTCCCAGGCTATGGCCTGACAGAAAGACCTAGAGAGGTACTGGGCTGCAAGGGAAGGCAGTAGGTCCAAGCTCCCCTTGCCAATGATGAGTGGCCATTACACTGCAGTCTACCCCAGTGAACAGGGGCTAGATGATGACTGGCAGTAGCCACTGAGGCAAGGGGGGGATAGAGGGTTGGGGGTTCCCCTGGGAGGGGAGACCCAGCGTCTGGGGTACTGTGGTGGGCAGAACCTGAGGGTAAGGGGCACTGTGGTCCGGGAGGGTCATAGGGGCTGAGGCAGGTGAGTCACCAGCCAGCAGAGGGCACTCTGAGCTGGACAAGAGCTAATTCCCAGGATGACCAGCAGGAGGCACTGTGCCAGTGAGTCTCACTTCTCTACAAGGATGTTTGCATGGTCCTTCCTTCCATGGGAAGCAGAGCCGGGATTCGGTCCTGTCTCCAGGGTTCATATTGCCAGATACTTCTTATATCTTTTTCTTTCAAGAGCCTGAGATGTATTTATCTCTTGAGTAAACTCCTGTGCTTCCAGCAACATCTGCATTTGTGTTTCCAAGGCACAGTGTAGTGTGCTGTTCCATTGGGTCAATATTTTGTTTTTAAAAGCTTGCTAAATATGTCCTACAGCATTTAAAAAAATCTCATTAATGCACATTTGCATAATTACTGCAGATCAAAATGTCAGCTTCCACACTGATGTGGTGGTGGTGTTTTTGAAAAACAACCACAATGATCACAAAAGAATCATGTTGGGAGACAAGAACATTTAATGTCCGAGAAAAACCTGTTTTGAAGTTGATGGCAATAAGACAAAGAGACAAAACTAAAGAATTTCCAAAAAACATCTGGCACTGTCTTGAACTCACCTCAACACGTGTAGGTGAGGACTCACTCTGTTACCAGGGTGTTGATTCACATAGTATAAAATATATGAGCTATGGTCCTCAGGGCAAAGCTAATATAACCAACTGTTGATGTGCAGTTTGTTGGTTTGTCACACCCTTAATGTAATTCAAACAGATTTTGGCCTGATGTTTTCTGTGATTATTATTTTATAGGTGACCCTCTCTGGTAGGATACCCATCTATCTATAAGTAAAGTCATGCATACTCTGTGGCAAGCTGAACCTAAATTCTGCAGTAAAATTCCTAAAGCTTGTGGCAACTTCATTTTAAATGTACCAGAGAGGCTTTTAATAAATTAAATATGGGATTGAATATTACACTCGGTATAGTAGCCCCTGTGCTATATATTTTGATAGTAAACTGTGTATTTAACTCTGTCCCACATATTTAGTTTTTATATGACAAAGATTTTTTTGTACTGACCCTGTAGAACTGCATTGCAAAAGTTTCCTTTGGGAAGCTTGAGTTTTGGCAGCTGGATAAGGGGCAGTTGAGGTATCTGGTAGCTGAAGAAATGTAGAAATGTGAGGCAGTCTGAGGTTGTGGTCAAGCATATTAGCTGGATGTTTCTGCTAAAGGTTCAACAATAAAAGCATTAGTACTGTCATTTTAAATTGTCATCTTTTGGTTTCAGAGTTAGCACCCCACTGAGATGAATGGGGCATTTAGCTCCTTTCAAAACTCTTTTTTTTCAGGCTGCCTGCAGACTAAGGCAGATGACAATGCACTGTTCAGGTTTTCAAGGTTTGCTTTGCTTTGCAACCAAAATAGCTAGAAACATGATTTTACTTTTAAATAAAAGTTGGGATTCTAGAGCACAACTCTGCAACAAGGGTCAAAATACACAGCAAATTCTTCAGCCATGGAATGTAGGGGAGTCTGCCTACAGGTTACCCATGTACATAGAGTTTACACATACCCGATTCCTTCATCTGAAATTTCAGAATGGTAGAAACATTTCACATTCACCAATACATGAATGTTAGGTCATGTGGTCCTGTTCCCTGTCAGGGCAAGAATACTCCATACTGTATTTCTGTTAGAGTTTTCTCAATTCTAGTTTTAAATGTGCCAGATGCTGGAGCGTCTACCACTTCCGCACGTTGATTATTCTACAGTCTAGTCTGTTGCTTTTCCTGAGATTCAACCTGAATTTTCCCTCTCTTAATTTCAGCCCAAATGGATGATCTTTATTTTTCATTTGGGTGAGCAGAACTCTGGATTCTTCAGCTGTTGCATTTCAGGCTGTGATCTTGTCAGGTCTCCTCAAGCTAAGTGCCACCAGGGTTTGCCTCCACACAGATGGGAGGCTCTGTCAGTATAAACCCAGAATATAAAACCTCAAAGTATAAAGAGCACATCAGGGAGGGGTCTGATTCAGCATGGGGTGCTCTTTCCTGGGAGCTGGTACTGAACATATGCCCCAGAATGATGTGTGGGATACTGGACTGTTGATGGCCTGACTCTTAGAAAGCCAAGACCCTGGCCTCTTGTCGTCATTAAATGTCCCATGGTATTTTCAAATAGCAGTGTTAGCTCCTGTGTGCTAGCTAAATCCTAATTAGGTAAATACTCTCTCCCTGTTTAATTCCTCCTTTGAATGAATATGGCATTCTTCATTTCCTGAACTGTTGTTCTTTATAGAGTTTAAAAACTGCCAGGTTCCACCCCAGAGAAGGCTGCATTTTGGTGTGAAGAGGTATGCTCCAGGTATATGAATACCTCTTCCAAGGGTTGTGATGGTGTACACTCATTAGTCAAACAAAGCTCTTTGACATACAGTGCTTGTCTCCACAAGCCTCACACATCTACAACTAACCCAAGAGCATTGGATCTGATGCAGTATCTGCCCCCAGATACTGTGTTTGATACTAAAGACTGGTGCTTCAGAAAAGCTGACCTGTCATTTCTTATTGCAGGCTGGCAGTCCAACCTCCGTTTCTGCTCCTCATAGCTTCTCTCGAACCTCTGTTACACCATCCAATCAGGACATCTGCAGGTAATGTTTGTTGTTTGTAGAGCTGCAGTGGGGCCTGTACAAGGACCAATTTATGAAAAAATCATGTACACCAGGAAGTAAGCAATCTAGGGCTCTGATTCTAAATGTCCCATTTGTTTCTCTCGAATACTGTCTAGTGCTGCTCCATGGGATCCACCTACTGTTTGCTTGCTGTGTTTACCAGCCCAACACTAGCCATAATTCTTGTTTCTTCACTTTGATTATACGTGTTCCCTTGTATAATTGTTTTTACTTTCTGTGCTTTTATTCCACTGTTCTGCATGCAGTTCCAGTGCAGTATTTTCTGAATGTTGTCATCACAGTCCAGTGCAGTCTGCTGTTGTCTTGAAAAATCCTCACTGCCAGAATTCTCTGACACAGGGGGTCACAGTGACAGTAATCTGTCAGGACACGTTACAGGCATCAAAGAGAAACTCCCATGGGCAGGATTGGGTCCATGCGCTTGAGTCTGCTAAAAATGCAAAAGCCGCCAGAGCTCTTAAATTCTCCAAGTCCCTCAAGGACATGGACCAGAAGGCACAGAGCACCACAGAGGGCTCTAACTATGGGGAGCGAACGTGCTCTGAAGGCAAACTGACCCCGACACAGGAGCAGTGTTTAAGGATTAACAGATTTAATCAGAAAGAGAAGAAATCACTCAATCTCAGGCCTTCTTTTAGCAATTCTAAACACTCTTACATGCCGTCTCTTTCCCCCACCTACTCGAGCGCTTCGGGAGCAGCCGAGAACCACCACGCGGTGCATATACCTCTCCTGGATGACAAGGTGGACAATGAGATGTCAGCAAGAAGCAAAAAGCTGCTGCGCTACCTCTTTTCCTTCTCCCACAGCTCGAGTGCCAGCAGCCTGCATAAGTTCCATGAACTAGAGAGCTATCCAAGCCACTTCCAAACTGCAAAATCCTCCAGCGTGCTGGTGGAAAGCACAGGCTTCTGCTCTGATGACATGGGGGATGATGACGTATTCGAGGACAGTGCCTCCGTGAGGTTGAAATCAAAGGAGCTGCGGGCACCACTGTGTTCAGTTGAGAAAGACAGTGACCTAGACTGCCCTTCTCCCCTGTCAGAAAAATTCCCCCCTCTTTCCCCTGTGTCCACGTCGGGGGATGCCTGCAGGTTGGTTTACAGAGAACGCCTTCCTCTGCCCCCTCCCACACTCGGCGGTGACCTGCTCTGCTTTCTCTGCCTTTGTGTTCTCTCACCTTGCTTTAATATGTGCAGTTTGAGGCCTGCTGTTTTTCCAATGCTTTATTAGTCCACTAAGTGGAAGCTTGCGTTTAAGTCAGTAAATTCTTTGCAACCCAAAGCAATTTGCTTCACAGCTCCGCATTCCAAAGTGGTTTTATTGGTGCCAAACCCAGGAATATCTGAGAGAATCAGCTACACATATTAAAGGCCAAGCTGAACGTTCTTAGCTTAAAGAGCAATGTGCTTTGCTGATGGTCATTGGAAAATGGGCCATTTAAGTGTCACTTCCTAGATTTGATCAACTTACGTATGATTTTTTTTGGTAAAGCTTTTCTGTTTATTTCCATGTATCTGTTCATAAAGGGCCTCGGGTGAAAAGCGTAATTCAAGGGCTCACTGTTAGTGATGAGCCAGAACATGGTCCTGATGCGTGTCCATCGTGTGAGGCCAAACAAGTGAGGTGTGGTCTGGATGGACTGTGCCGCTGCAGAAACTTAACCAGATCCGGAAGACATAAAGCCCTATCAGAAGCAGCTACCTAGTTCTGCCCCCTCAGCTGGGTGCAGAGTCTGCCACTCTGCCTCAGCCTGGTTTTGGGTAGGCACTCGGTATAGTGAGAATTGGCCCCTGTTCTCCTATCAATCATCCTCTCCAACTCCTCTCTCTCCCCTACAAGTGACCCAACCTCTGCAAAGGCCCATAATGTATCCCCTGCTTCCTGACTCCTTTCCTGTTACCACCTGCCTCCCCAATGCTACTCACCCTGCCCCCTTGTTCAGCACAGTCCACCTCATTGCTGCTTCTCATCCCTGGGCCCCAGTGATACTTGCCAGCCCACTTACCTTCACCACTTGGCTCCTCAGCCAGCAGTCAGAGTGCAAAGTAGCAGCTGGGTCACAGGGACTCAATAAGGGTTTCCGACAGTGGGTAGGTGGGATGCTCCAGAAGATATTGGTCCCATCCTCACTGACCTTCTGCACTCGTGCCCCCAGTGTTATTCTTCATTAACTTTTTAAAACAACCTCATAGGAAATTAATTATCCGTCTGCTTCCGTGGCAATATGCAGAACCAAGTGTCTCCGTTAACTGGAGCTTGAAATGGAATTGGAACTGCAGTACCTTGGACTGGCAACGTATTGGGAGAGGAGCTACTCAGTGCCCACTAGGTTAATCGATAGGGAATATGGGGAACCTTACTGTAGCTGTCATTGGCAGCCATTACAAAGTGAGTGAGTTGAGATGGGCAGAAGATCTAAACATTCCCAACTTTGGCAAGAGTCCGACCAGAGCTCTGCAGCCTGAGTCCATCTCTTGGTAACTTTTACTAGATATAATCCATCCCAGAAGGCAAGATTCAGGCCTCATAGGTTAGCCCTTCATGTTCTTGTGGAGTTTGTGTGGGTATGATGGTTTCTGGTTTTTTTGTTTTTTTGTTTTTTTTTTTTTAATTGTAAACCACAGTTAGGTTTACACCTCTGTGAGCATGTTCTGTCATGGGAAGTGTCCGTACTGCTTAAATGCCACTCTCAGTAAAGTACTATTGTTCTGGTAGACAAGACAATGCGTTGTAATTTCTTACCCTGTTCTTTCTCTTTTCATTACCAAATCTCTTTCAGACCTTATGTGTCTGCCCAGTGAGCTAGAGAGAAATTGTGTAGTTAGCAGTGTTTGTGCTCAGTTATTGTGTGTCATATTTTATTTTATTTGTTGGTATTTCTTATTGATAAATTTCTTGGTTTGAAATGTATGTCGTTTGGAATCTTCACTGGTTGACCGTGCCTGATCACAAATGTTAAAAGCCTCCTCTATGTTGTTTTGGTTTTCCCTGTCTCTGCTGCTGCCTCCTAATGAGCTGCTTTGCTCCTGATTCAGGATATGTCACTGTGAAGGAGATGAGGAAAGCCCCTTGATTACCCCCTGTCACTGCACAGGAAGTCTTCATTTCGTGCACCAAGCCTGCCTGCAGCAGTGGATCAAGAGCTCAGACACTCGATGTTGTGAACTCTGCAAGTATGAGTTCATCATGGAGACCAAATTAAAGCCCCTACGAAAGGTAGGTCCAAGGACTGGTTCCAAAGAAATAGTTTGCCTTAAAAGTGTGGCACTGCTCGCAAAAGTGACTCTTTTTTAAAACATGGCACAGTGGGACTCCATGCTTATCATCCCTCAGTGATTCCATATACAGTCTGCTCAATTTTATAAATCTGTATTTTCTACGTGAAAATGCAACCTGGGATCTGAGAGTGAAGCTGGATTTTTTCTGGTTTCATGCATCACCAGTAATAAAGAATCTGCTGTCAGAACTTAATTGACATTCCTGTTGATGCGGCCCAAGCCAGAAAAAAATCTATTTTCCTCTCCAGTGACTGGGTTGGCTCCACAGGACTAACAGGAATAAAGAAGAGGAAACATTTATTTTAGTCAGCAAAGTCAGCAGCTGTAACTCTGAAAGTACACCAGGAACTGATCTGTTTTGTTAGGGCCTACCATTTCTACAGTCACCTTTCAGAGCTGAGACCCACTCTAAAGCACAGGGTTTGCTGTACTGTTGCCCATATGGTTTATGAATTTTCTTGAAGATGTGGGAATTGTAGACTCTGTATTTTTCATATTTATTTGTAAAATGATTCCATTGAAGTCCTTTGGTTACATAAAAAATAATAATGTAGCAATTTTTTTTTTAAAGCCAAAATCTTATTTATGGTGCAATGAAATTCACCCAGAAAAATAATGTTTTGTTCCTTTTCTGCACTGAACATACATAGTAACATTTTATGACTTCAACTTGCTAGAACCAACAGCTATTATTTAACACTTTCTGCCATCTATACACCCACTGACTTACCTTACCGATACTGACGAACACAAGGATCTGTCCATTGTTGTGTCCAGTATCCATTTTCCTATCCCAAATACCTCTGTCTTTCAAAGGCAAAGTTGATGCTCACCAGTAGGATTTCTGCATAAGAACCACTAATATTCTTAGCACTGGCAAATCATGCTGTGCCTGCCCATGTTAGAGGTTAATAAAAGTAACCTCAGTCTGAGACAAGAATAAGCATAGAAGATTAAAATCAAGCAGATGATCCTGAATCACTAGGATGGGGAGTCCAAAGTGTAACCATCCAAGGGCTGTAATGGTAGTTGGCCAGGATCCCAAAGCCACTACTAATCTACAGAAAATGAAGCAGATTTCAGCCACCTTCATCTTTAATACAGAAGTGCAGTCTGCAAAATATATAGCTCAGGACATGATGCTGTTCTGAACAGAGACCTCTTGAATCATGATGGAGACCTGCATTTTGGGGCCTGTCGTTTCTCCCAGCCACGCCTTCTTATATGTGGAGGAAGTTAGCTGTGAGCTGCACTCTAGAACATCCTGGGTGCCATTGGGCCTGCAGGTCATGCTTTGGCCATCCCTGATGTTGGACCACAAAGAAGACCAAACAAAAATAAAATAAATAAAGGCAAGGATAAAAACACAATAGTCTAAATTAACAAACTGGCTAGTGGTTTGGGGCATCTCAGTTTTTTGAGGTGTCAAATTTGGAACACCTTGAGTGGATGCTCAGCATTTTCTAAAAATCTGGTCCCTATGAGGCATACCACATTGGGCACCCAGAAAGGGAAGTATCCAAAATCCACTCATCATTTCTGAAAATTTAATCTATTATGAAGAAACCAGGTACCAAAAATGATCAGAACAGAACCATAAACGGGGGAGATGGGGAGGAGGGAACACAAACAAACAAAATGGAATTAGGCCTCAAAAATTCCTGAGATTCAAACTGCAGTCAAGCTGACACCTCATCCTCAATTCCTCCTGTATTGTATCCTGTCAATCAGGAGAAAATAACCTGTAGCGGGACTGTGAACAAGAGAAGGCCAAAATATAGGCGTGGTGCTTGCCAGTAGCATAAGAACCAAAGTGATCATTCCAGGTTTAACTTCAAGTCCCAGTGGGGATAAAGCAGTCATGAATCAGGTCTGTAAAGTGTTTGGCCCATTGACCCCATAAGGAGAGAGTCCGAGTTTCCAACAGAGCTAGGAAACAACAACCCAGCTTATGAAGTAGAGCTGGTCAAAACATGGGAGCTTTTTCCTTGTAAAATTTTTATGAAAATGAAATAAAAAATCATTTTAATCTAAGTTTTCCACAGGAAAAAAATGATTTTTGGCAGAATTTGGTAACTGGAATATTTGGCCAAACACACAAATATTTTGATTTGGAAATGCTGCCACGGTGCCTCATGGGAGTTGTGGTTGGGAAGCCTCAAGCTCCTTTTTCTCTGTTGTAAGCTCTGTAGGCCAAATTCATCCATGCATTGTCAAATGCAACCCAATGGGCTTGCATAGCTGTAACGGAGAAGAGACTATGCGTGGCTCACAGTGTGAGCCAGAGAAGGTGTCTGAAGGATTTCTCCAATCTGAATATGAGACTGAAATGCCAGACCCATTCTCAAATGCATCAAAAATAAAAGCCTTTTTCGAATGATTACCAGTGGTAAATGTCTTTAAAAATGTCTAATTTTTTTGCATCCTTCCTACTTAGTAATGGCCAAAACGTTGTGGTTTCTAATGGGACTATAACAAAATCATTGATGGCTTGGTAATCAGCGTACATCTGGGCATTTCAGATGGTACTTCATCTCATTGTCTCTACTGGTTATTCAGAGGGGAAGTGTGGTTCCGCATTAATATACTTGAATATAAAACATAGGTAGCAACTTCCATTGTTTCATCAAATAGCCTAGTATGTACGCACTGAATACCTAGACCTAAAAGCATCAGTTTCCATTGCTTGAACTAAAGTCAGGCTATACACCTGGGGGCTGTAACAGACTCCCATCTTCTGTGGGTTTGGTACAGAGACGGGCATGTAACACAAACTGACCAGTGGCTCGCCCATTCATTTCTATAGCAGTGTTTTTATATTAGTGGTGCCAAACCTTCCTGAGCAACTACCATTTTGCCAGGCGTACTTGCTGGTGCCCCCCACCTCTCATTCGGCCACAGAGCAGTGGGCACTCTTAACAGACAGTATTGCTTAGGCTGTACAAAACTGGGTTTGGGATCAGCCCGAGCCCTGCTGCACCACTGGAGTGTGTACAGGTAAATAAGGCGTGAGCAGCAGCAGTGCACCGAGGCCCAGCACAGAGATTTGTTGTTAAGACCAGCTCCTGCTCCCACTGAAGTCATGGGAGTAAGATTGGAGCCAAAAGTCACAAGGGAGAAACTGGAGTGCCAGTCACTACTGCTTGAACTTGCACCCAGATATATGGACTAGTGGGTTGCGGCAACTACCTGACATAATGACATTTAAAAAGAAATGCTTCTGTGTGTTGTGAGGAAAACAGCCTCTGCCTGTCAGGTGTGTTCACTAGTGTTCCTTTCATCCACTGCTCTCGCTTCCACAAACCTCTAACCGCTTGCTCTGCCTTCTGGATTTCTTGCTAGTGGGAGAAGTTGCAGATGACGGCCAGTGAGAGGAGGAAGATCATGTGCTCTGTAACATTTCATATCATTGCCATCACCTGCGTCGTGTGGTCTCTGTATGTCCTTATAGACAGGACTGCTGAAGAGATTAAACAGGGACAGACTACTGGTATGTTACATTATTTTGTTTCTTATTTAAGTGACTCTGAATGGAAAGAGGCGGATCTGTTGAGCAAGATGATGTGTTTTTTAAACTGTCAGATCTCTGGCTTTAGTAATTAAAATAAGGCCTAAAGTTGCACCATTTTAACTAAAGGTGTGATTCTAAACCAGGTTAGTTAAACTAGTGCAACTTTGTGTGTGGACATTCTTAAATCGATTTAAACCTGGCTTATCAGTGTAGTTTGCACCAGTAAAATGTATGGCTGCAAGCTAATCCAGTCTAACCAGTTTTAAACCAATACAAGTGTTCACGCACGAAGTTGCACTGCTTTAACTAAATCTATTTTTAAACTGGTACCAATCCTGTGTAGACAAGGCCTAAGTGTTTCCTGCTTTTTATTCCTAGTAGCCCTGCAGATCTAGCACAGCTAAAAAGAGAGGGAGCTAGATTCAGCACCTCCTTATTCATTGGTAACAGAACTGTGTATTAAAGTCCAATCAGTTACATGATGCACTGACACAGTTGTCACTAAGGACAGAGTATGTCCTGCTGAAATTTCATTCCTGGAAGTGATGAAGGAACCACAAGAACCTAGCCTGACTCTTAGATCTCAGGTTGCATTTGAAGGGCTAACAGTTAAAAATAAAACAGAAAAATATAACCCACGTTTTTACGTGTAAGCAAAGCACATTTGCTGTGGAAATAATTGAGCGTCAATAAACTTGGAAGCCCACAGTCATTTTTAAGTGCAGCCACTTTTCAAAATATACATTTTCATGACTTACTGTCATTTTTCATTTTCAGTTGTAGTTTGATTGTACTTGATTTTTGTTTAGCAAAGAGGCTGCTTTGAATGAAAGCTTCTGGTCTCTCTTCCATCTGACAGCATCATCTATGGGCGTATTGAAAATTGTTGGCCTTTTAATGCAAGGGATCAATAAGCTTATGAAAAGCATATGCTTTCAAACATTTACAGCCTTTAGGTCATTTTAGATGAGCATAAATAGGAATAGCATGAATATTTAGTACTTGGTACTGTACTCCGTTTCAGAATTCAAATGAAATGAGCAATCTGATGAGTACTACAGTAAGCTGGCTAGTGTGTGTGTGTGTGCATGTGTGCATGCACCACTGCCTCCGTTGGATAGAATTGAAACTGCTGGGCTGCATGGCATAGGTCCTATACTGCTAACAGCTAATGGGGTTGCATTTGTAACCAAGTGGCAGCGTCCTGTGCTTTTTGAGCAAGAGAATCTGAGTTCTGTCCCTGCCACTGCTGAGCAGTTCCAAATGGTCATGTGTGTGCAGCACAGTGACAGATGTTGTGTCCGAGAAGGTCATGGATTTGTTATAGTATTGTTGATTCTCCATTAAACTTGAAAATGGATGGATCAGCGTGATGTCATGGTCTTTCCTGCAATGCCCCTAACCAGCCAGTAATGGAGAGGGTTGATATGTATAGTACCTACACTGGAGAAGATATACAGTACTAATGGTCTCTAAATCTAGCAGACAGAGCTATAACAAGATCCACTGGCTGGGCGTCCAATAGGGACAAATTCGAACTAAAATAATACTGCACATTTGTAATAGCGAGGGTAGGTTTACCAAGGGATGTGGTAAATTGTCCACCATTTACAGCCTTTAAATCAAAATTGGACGTCTCTTTCTAAAAGAGATGCTGTAGTTCAACTCTAAGTTATTGGGCTGGATATAGGGACTACTAGGTGAAGCTGTCTTGCCTGTGTTAGGCCTGAGGTCTGACTAGATGATCCCTTTCAGCCTCAAAGCCTGTGAATCCATATGTTGTGTGATCACTGAGTGGGCAGGAAGAGGTATAAAGGAGCCTGAACTGTTTGCGAGCTGCTAGTTATACCCTGTAGGGAGTAGTACTCCCCGTGGGCTGTACACAGAGTAAAGCAGGGGGGTTGAGTGTGAACAGACCTATTAACTGGAACTGACAGGCTTTCAAAAACGAGAACATAACTGTTGGTATAACAAGAACTGTTTGCATTAAACAAACCCTGTGACAGAGAATGGTGTACTTGTAAAGAGAACTTCCTACCACACTTGCACCCTGTGGACTTTGAGAATTGGACTAGCTGCTGCTCAAGTCCGGGACCTGACTTACCTCTTCTATCAAGTGCCCTGTACACCTATGGCATCTTATCAATAATAATAAAGGAACCTGGGAATGATCACATCTGTTTGCTCTCATACAGTACTGCCAAGGATTTTAACCCAAATTCAGATGGGTTTGCATGTGAGATTCTGATTGTGGCCTATTCTGTGTCTCTCATTTAAAGGATACTGTGCAGCCTAACTAATATTAATGTGGTCCTTTCCTTTCCTCCAGGGATTCTAGAGTGGCCATTTTGGACTAAGCTGGTAGTTGTGGCTATTGGCTTCACTGGAGGACTTCTATTCATGTATGTCCAGTGCAAAGTGTATGTACAGCTGTGGAAGAGACTTAAGGCTTATAACCGAGTAATATATGTACAGAACTGTCCAGAAACTAGCAAAAAGAGTATCTTTGAAAAACCTGCATTAATGGAGCCAAACATTGAAAATAAAGAAATGCTTGGGGTCCACCATTCAGATACAAACTCTTCACATTACACAGAGCCTGAAGACTGTGGTGCAGAAATCCTTCATGTCTGATCTTTGGGGGCCAGGGCATGGTGAGGGTTCTGTATGTTCCTGAGGATCAAAAGCATCATTGTTTACTGCAAACTGCTCTACCATTTTAAAATCAGCTAACAGCCTAGCACTGGCGGATTACTTTAAAAAAAAAAAAAAAAAAGCATTTGTTTTACCCCCCTGACATATCTGTCAGTATGTTATCATGGTTCCATACCTCTCGATGTTTCGTCTCTCAGACTGGCCTGTACAAGGAGACACCGGAGGCTTCACTGGATGAGGCAAGGCGTCAGAGTATGGCAAGTCTGGTGTGAACCATCATCAACTTCATGGAGTCTGCTTCTTTTTAAAAGACAGCTCGCTCTAAACTATCCCAAAATGCATGTGGGGTAATGTAAGCCTTGATGAGAAGATGGCTTCAGACATCGAGGAACAGCTGAGAGAGAGGAACGAGAGACCTAGAATCTAATCTACCGCTAACACTGCCACTAACATTTCTTGTAGGCAGCGGCTATAAGATTATGCTTTACATATTGTGATAAAGGACTCACAAAGCATATAGCACTTTTTAAAGTCTTTATTTTGTAGTATATGTGTCCAATGAGAATGAAACTTGAAAGAATGTCTCATTTCAAAATACCCCTTTTTAATACTCTCTCTTGATCCACTTACATCCTGTTAGGTCCTAAACCTCTTGCCTTACAAAAATCTAATGTGGTGTCCAACGCATACCCACAGTATAACACTAAAAACTCTGCTTCTTAGGGGTTTTCTCTCAGGAGAAAATTTTTCAAAGAATATTGCACTTGTGACTTGTAAATGGAGAGTAGTGGGTGTAAAATGTTTGTTTTAATATGTAATGGTTTGTTATTCTGTTCTGGGGTTGTGGGTTTTTTTGTTTGTTTTAAATCAACTACATAGTTGATAGACCTGCACATATCGCTGATGTAACTATCATTCCAGCCACTGGCGAAGGGGCTTGGACACTGTATTGGTATAATGTGAGCTCTTTAGGAAAAAAAATACAGCTGAAAATGGTCTGTCTTCTTTAATGCTGTATTCTGTGTGACTCCCAAGAATTTGACAACACAAAGAAGGGTTGTTGGAAACAACTAATAAGGAGTAAATATTGCATAGGGTCTCCTATTTCTACATAGCTGAGGTTGAAACCGTCTTCTTGTTTTAGCCCAAATTTTGATATATTCCTTGGTCGGAGTGATTTTGATTTGTTTGTTTTAAACCCGTGAATGGCTGATGGTATGAACTGTTTGATGGGAAGAGGAACATGTATGGAGTCAGGATGAAGAGTGCTGGGTAGAGTTGTCCAAATGTTTAAAAGTACATGAGCTTTCTTAGGGAATCATTCTTTCAACTAGAGTAAGGGTGAAGGTTGTCTCAATCCCAGACCTCATTAAACCAGACCGTAGTGTCAGCATAATTGAAATGGAAAAGTCATAATTAAAAGGTATTGCACAAGGTTCCTAGTTTTAAGAGCTGACTTGCTCCATTCGAGTCCAATCCAACTGCCAATAAAGTCAATGGGAATCTTTTTATTGACAGTACTGGGAGTTGCATTGGGCCTCTTAGTTCATTAGGAAATCTGTTTACGTGTTGGAGTATTTGACCAAATCCCAAGGTCTTTATCCAGGGGTTTTTCAATCCTTTCTCAGGCAAACTCCTACTGAGCAAGGGTTTGGCCCAATGAAAATAGTTGGACACTGGAAAGGAAAAACTGCAGATCAGAGAAATTTCCATAAAAATGTGACATTAATTTCTGTCTTGAACTTTTTGATAAAAATCTGTGGATTTCTTTGAGGCAAAGGAGGGAGGATGCTAAGGGGACATCAGCCAGTGGTTTCTCAAACGTGTGTGTCTGTGTGTGCATGCGCACTCCCCCCCCCAACTTACTGGCCCTGGTCTTTGTTAATAACATGTACCCTGTTTTTGGGATGCTTTAAAACATTGCAGGTCTCTAGACAATATAGCAAACTGCATTGGCATAAACTTATTGCTGTGGTGGGGGCCATGATGGTCCATGCTCAGCCAGTGTAGACAGGCGAGAACCCTCCCCTTCTACCATCCATGCAGTCCTCATCTCCTCATGCATGCAGCTGTTGCCTTTATCCGCTGCATTCTAAAGTGCAATTATCTGGGCCCCTTTCTGAATGCCCTTCTTCCCAATGTCCTGGCAATGACCATGGTCTGTTCACTAGAACTTAGATCACGTGGTATTTTTTATGCTTAGTGAACAGGTTAAGCAAGTCAACTCAGGTGAGTTAAATACCAGGTCTTCATCAAATTCTTACTCAATTTTCATGCACGCAAGGCTGCAATGATTAAAAATTAACATAAGTCATCTCCAGGGTGGTGCTGTCTGCGTTCTCATCTGACCAGGACCTTTTGAGAAACGTTACCAGAGTGAGTTTGACGTTTTGGAAGCTTAGTTTAGCATATGCCAGCTGCTGTACAATACACTGCTAAAGACTCCGCCCCCTCCACCCTACCAATTACTCTAACAAATAGATACTTTCTAATTGAAATAGGCTGCAAAAGAATCGCATATGAGACTGTTAGCCATCCCGTTGTCATCCAGGGCCTTTCCCCAGTTCCTCTTTCATAAGCAGAATTAGGGCCTGATATTTCAACCCTTACAGGTGTAAATAATCGTCCTGTGTAGTCCCATTGAAATTATTAGGACTGCTGATGAGAGTAAGGGCTGCAGAATTGGCCCTTTACTTTGTATCTTATTGTTTTTCACCCATCCTGATGTTGTTTCTCATGTTGATTCTTTCCCACTGGGCCTTTTGAAACTTGATTTTCCTTCTTTATCACAGTGCCATCTGGTGGTACACGCAAGTTTGAATGGTGCTTTATCACCCTTAGTAAGGAAGTTCTATTGATCTGTTGCAGCCATCCCAAGGCTTTTGCCCTGGCTCTAATGAGTCCTGTCATTCTCCCTAGATTTGGATCATGATAGTGACCATTCACCATCAAAATACACATTCCAAGTTCCTCTTATATGACATACTTTCAGATGAACAGCAAAACTATCGCAGAATTGTCTTTTCTCTCTCTTTCTCTTGTTCATCCTCACTGAAGTGAAGGAGCTGCAGAGGTGCAAGTGAGAGGAGAATTTGAGTCAAAGAGGACATGTGCTTAATTTGACTTCTATGGCATTATCCATAGATTATCCATAGACTGTTGTGTTGATTGCTGTCTGCATAATAAAAACGCTCTGACCTAGTGGAAAGCCCCCCACCCGGCTCCCTTTCCCTTGTCTTGTCAGTCCAAAGTCCAGTCCAGAAAATGTCAGGCTACAACAAGGAAAATCTCCCTGCAGCATCATATCCAATACAGTGGCAGGATCAAACACCTCCATTAGGTTAGAATTATATATGTGTATTAGAGATGGCTGATCATCTAAAATATTTTCATGTATTAAACCCTTATGAAGTCTCAGGATTCTCCTAAACTAACCCTTTATGGGGGGAGAGATTTAAAGGAAGCAAACTGCCACCATCAAAACATGGTGCCTCTGTTCCGTAGAGATGGGCCTGAGCTGCCAACTTTGGATCTAGGCCTGGAGCCAAACATTCCTGGAGTTCTGATTCAGGGCTTTGCTTCCACACGTTGTAGAGACGGGGCATTCACAAGGAGTTTGACTGAGCCTGTAAAGGCAGTAGGCCATGTAATGCCCCCGGAGGAGCCCTGGGATAGGATTGTGAAGGAGAAACAACTCCTCCCTTACATTTCTTTCCCTGCCCCCTCACTAGTTCAGCTCCTTTGACTTGGGCATTGGCTCCACCCATTCCCCACCATCCTGCTGTTGCAGTGGACAGTGCTGGGCGTGCACTGATGATGTGGGAAGCTTTGAACTGGCTGTGCATGGGAGTAGAGTAGAGTTTACTCCCTTATACAACTGCATTGGGCTGGGTCACAGTCTGGTCCAAAGTGGGCTGTGGATCCAGATTCTCCTAAAGTCAAGGAGTGTTGAGACCTAGTTTCCTGGTTTGGTCCATTTTAGAGAATGGACCAAGCCATGAAGGGAAGCCATGGATGTGAACTCTTCCCTCCTCCCCGCCCCCAGTCCAGGTGTGTTTGGAACTGTGAATCTGGTTCAGATCCATCTCTAGTATTCTGATACACTGAGAGTCAAATACAAAAGCAAAGATATTGCTGGCTGGATTTTCACAGCATTAGCCTAGATATGCAAAATAAATTTTTTAAAGGAGAATTTTTATTTTGTGATTTATTATTATTATTATTACCATTTAGTTTGAAATATTGCAACATCTGTATATTCCAGTGAAGAACCGAAAACTAGAAAGCACTTGTCTTTGTATAGAAGATAATTGTTAAAAATTGCAGCTGATCTTGTAATTAGATAAAACGTTTGTACATAGGTAATTATATACTGTTAATCAACTTGACACTGGCATGTGTTGTATAGTTTATACAAGACACTTCACACTTCTGCAGAATTTTTTAGTTAGTAACTTTCTAGTAACTTAAATGTATAGTTTTGTATCCTTTTCTGTATGGTCATCTCCTTCTCAGTATTACCACTTGCAGAATTATTATTATTAGTTTCATAAACTGTAATTGGTTATTTGTGCTGTGATACGCAGGGTTATTGACTGCAGCAATAAAGCATTTCTATAAAAAGTAATTGGCAGAAAATTACTTTTTTGCAAAGAAACTAGAGGCCCAGTCCTCAGAAACGTTGAGCATTCTAGAGGTGACTTGATCATAGACTACAGGTACCTTCACATGGAAAAAAAATGTCTGATCTATGTGGATTCTCTCTAATTTAACAGACCTAAGTGTACAAGATCCAATGACAGGAGACTGATATCAGGAAAAATCCATTTTTTAACAAGAAAGGTAATTAATCATTGAATAACTGGATGGATTCTCTATCACATTCAGAAGATATGCTTGTGTTCAACCACTCACTTAAAAAAAGGTCAGACTAGATGATTGTAATGGGCTTGTCTTCCCTTAACAATCTTTTGATCTTCGTGAGAGGGCACTGTGAGATATTCTGAACCTTGCAAGTTTGGGCCCAAAGTTTTCACCTGGATTTTTTTCTGCAGGACACTTTTTAAAAAAAATTTTTTTTCAGCAGGGGGTGGGGGAGCCCCTTGCCATCAGTCTTTTGCAAAAAAAAAAGCAAAGATTGTGTTTTTCTGCGGCAGATGAGCATTAAGCCCTGTCATTAAGCCCTGGGAAGCATGCCAAACAAAAAGAATTTTCACCAGTGTTCTCTGAGGTCCTACCTGTCCCACAAGTGAAAGAAGGCAGAAGATTTTGTATGTGAACCTCTGGCTAGATAAGTGGGGTAGGGTGAAGGGGTTTGGTTTTGTGGAACATTTGTCTACCTTCCATGAGGAAAAAGGGCTGTATAATTTGGATGGCCTCCGCTTCATAGAAGAGGGATCAGTCTGTAGGCAGGGCTGACTTTAGGCACCAGCAAACCAAGCACATGCTTGGGGCGGCACAATTTCAGGGGCGGCATAATTTTTATTTATTTATTTTTTTTACTTTGGCAGTTGCACTCCCAGAGGTGTTTTTTGTTGTTGTTTGTTTTTTTTTTTGCTTGGGGCCCTGGCTGTAGGCAAGTGCTAGGAGTCTGGGTAGCAAACAAGAGTAATTGGAATTGCTCATTTATGAGCATAAATGTGAACCAGTTGGTATTACTGGACGCTGGTGGAATGAATTAAAATCAATGGCTATAACCTATTTAGGAAGGATCAAGTGGGTAAAGGGCGGGGGGGTGGCACTCCATGTAAAAAAAAAAATATAAAGGGCATTACCTGTTTCCAAGTCAGAAGAAAATGATCTGGAATGCTGATAGATCAGTGTCCTAACAGAGAAAGCGCAAGATGCGGTTCTGGTTGATGTCTGCTACAGCTCACCAAATCACACTGGGGGCAGGATGTCCGCCTATTTATGCATCTATTCACAACACAGAGGATAAAAAGCTACATGATCATTGGGGGACTTAAATTTGTGTGACGTATGCTGGAAGCCTAAGGCTGCCAGTACTAAAAACTTACTTGGAATTTCTAAATATTATAGATGGCAATTTCCTAACTCACAGTGTTGCAACCAACCTGGGCGTATTCTTTATCTTAAGAGCTGAAGAACTGACCACAGAACTACAAAGTAATGATAGCTCAGGCACAAGCGGTAACATTTATAATCTGCAAGCGGAATAAAGTCCAGACCAGTAATATATATACTTGGTGTTTTAATAGGGCCAATTTCACAAAGCTGATAACAATGACGAGACAAATCAGAGGGGAGGAAGTATTACCTCAGAAAAATGTGAATGATAATTGGGAATTATTTAAAAACACCTTCCTAGATGCCCAGAAAGCCACAATCCAGGAAAAAGGCCATACCAGTTAAAAAGCCAATCTGGTAGAAAGGGGCGTTTGATAGTAATGAATATAAATCAGAAGTTAGGTATTGTAGAATATTCATTAGAAAAGTCAAGGAACACAAGGAGAAATCAATGGCCAGCAGAGTTAAGGACAATAAGAAGCTGAGGAGCTTGCTGAACCGTTAATGTTGATTTTCAATAAGTCTCTGAGCACCGAGAAAGTTCCGGAAGACTTCAAGAAAGCTAATTTTGTGCCAATTATTATAAAGAGTAAACAGGCTGACCTGGGTAGTTATAGACCTGTCAGCCTGACATTATGCTAGGCAAGATATTGGAGCATGTAGTCAATTAGTTAATTTTATCATCCATTTGTCATTGTGTTATGTGGTGTCAGTGGTCAATTCATATGCTATTTCATGTATAATCAATGTATGCTAAATAGATTTAAATAATAGGCCACAGGCCTTAAAAACACCTGACATGAGTGGGTTACCTAGCGATAACCCTATGCAAGCAAGGTCGCAAGATTAATGCAAAGGATGTACCAATAGGTAATGTTACAAAAAACTAGATTGCAATAGACTGCAAGGTATAGTCCAAGAACACGAGACACCTGATGGAGAGGCCTGTCCTGACCATAGGGTCCATGTTGTGCATAAATGTTAATGAGACTAAGAGGAACAAAGAACCTATGAAAAATGAGGGACCTCAATATTCATGGAGTGTAGAAGTACAGATAAGGAAAAGAGAGTTGAAACCCTCATGCATATGCATAAGGTGTTAGATGTGATCAAAAGTACAATATAAAAAGTTTTCCTGACTGAGTAAAAGTAATCCATGGAATGAACCCAATGGAAGACCCCATGGGAAACCCCATCAGGAACCCCCCACCACCAATAATCATTTATTGAGAGATTCATGAAAATATCTTTGAGAATGTGAGTATGGGTACAGTCCTAGTCATTACATGTGTTTTTGTAGGATTTGTCTAGGCATGGGTAATTGTAACTTAGTGCTTTAAAGTGGTGCAGATAACTGTCAGGGCCAACCAAGAGAGGGCAAGTCGGGCAATTTGCCCTGAGCCCCACAGGGGCCCCGCGAGCCCTGGCCTGGCGGCAGTCCAGGTCTTCGGCAGCATTTCGGCAGCGGGGAGCCCTTCAGTGCTGCCGAAGACCCAGACTACTGCCGGGTGAGTACAAGTGCTGCAGCTCTCCTACTTTTCCCCAGGCCCCTTGAATCCTCTGAGCGGCCCTGATAACTACTTGTGATTGCCTGTCCGTAGTCACTATCTGTGGGACACTGTGTTGCTAGAGTCTCCAAATTTGAGAAAAACCTCAGAGATAATCTGTGATTCTGTGATAATATGCGCTCTGTTGAGCTTGAAAGTGTAGCAACAGGAGCTGAACTCATGGTAGTTTAATATAAAATTACTAAATTCACTTTAAATAAATAAAAAGGAAACAAGCAGCTGATACAAGACTCAATTATTAAAGAATAAAAGGAGAGTAATATAATTCATGTGTATCAATGTGGGTTTATGTAGAATTGATCCTGTCAAACTAACTTCATATGATAAGCTTAAAAGTTTGGTTGATAAAGGTAATAGTATTGATGTAATATACTTAATGTTAAGGCGTTCAAACAGGAATTAATTCAGGGAAGTCATTATGGCCTGTGTGTTATGCAGGAGGTCAGATTACATGATCATAATGGTCTGTTCTTGCCTTAGAATTCTGGAATCCATGAATAAAATGCTGGGTGAATTCAGTTACAATTTCTACTATTGTCTCTCTCTTATGCAAAGCTTTTCACAATGAACACACCTTTTGCAAGACTGATATCTGCCTCGGGTAGGGATATTCTTCTCTAGGTAAATTTAAACTGAAATTGATAACTCCCCAAATCAGTATGAGAATTCTGATTAATGTATTACTAGAAATGGCTCAAAGGGAATTTGATGAAGTGTAGGTGAATCCAGTTCAGTTTATCATATGGCTCCTGAAAAGCTGGTAAATGGGCTGAGGAAAGTGGTAAACAGACCCAGGACCAGCTCCAGGGGTTTTGCTGCCCCAAGCAGCCAAAAAAAAAAAAAAAAGAGCCGCAATCGCAATCTGCGGCAATTCAGCAGGAGGTCCTTCGTTCCGAGCAGCAGCGAGGGACCCTCTGCCGAATACCTGGATGTGCCGCCCCTCTCCGGAGTGGCCGCCCCAAGCATCTTCTCGCTAAGCTGGTGCCTGGAGCCGGCCCTGAACAGACCCTGTATTTCTAGCTCTCTGACACTGCTGTGCAGGGAGTGGAACCTCAATTACAGTGTGGGTTATGGGACAGATACACAAATCTGAGCTTTAGATACCACTCTGATCCACAAATCCCCACTTGGCTGCCACTTAATGCTGTTGGTGCTTAAATTCATTTGGGGCTTCAATTTTTGCTCTAAAAGTCCCGAAGGTGCCCAAGTCTCTGCTCTGGGCATATGCACTCTTTCCCGAGCTAGGTGCCTAACTCATGTCTATGCCCCTGCATGTCCCTCAAATGAGATGAGGTTAGGCGTGTCCCTACTTATCTTCCTGTGGAGCCCAATCCAGTAGGTGTGCTCAGAGCAAGCAGAGCACAAACTAAGGGCGAATTCAGCAGGGACACTGGAGGAGAAGGTGGCTGCCCTTGTAACTGCTAGCTTAGGCTAGGGTAATTCCCTGGGATGTGGGCATGGTAACGAGTGGAGTCCCAGTGAAATTATTTTACTTGCACATTGTGACTGCACTGAGGTTAATGTGCAGGATGCCGTGGGAAATCCACATATCAGGCAGTGAAAGTACAGAGTAATGACAGTGAACGTATAATGTGGTCACCCAAGAAGAACATCAATACAATGAAGTTTGAGATCAAGCTAAACCTTTGAATCCAAAATGGTTGGGTGGGTTGGAAATTAGGCAAACGGAGTCTGAGCCTCCCTCCTTTCATTCCTGTTCACCTCCCTTTTCCAGGTGGTATTAGCCACAGTGGAGTGCACCTGTTTCAGCTTGCGATCCACTGCCAGTGACCCTTCTCCTGGAGTCAGGCAGCTTAGGTACCTAAGCTGTGTCCTGCAAGAATGACATAGGCTCCTGCCTACCTCCACACAAAGCACCCTGGGGAAGGAGAGAGGAGGGAAAGGCCTGACGAAGCCCCCAGTCTGCTACCCCCATTGATGGGGCATTTGGAGGTAAGGGGAGCATGTAGGGCTTCAGCATGTGTGTGATGCAGAGGATGGGCTGGGGAATTGCAGAGGGTCTCGCTCTCTCCCATAGGTACTGAAACTAGGAGTGTGGGGTGCTGCTGCACCCGCTGGCTTGAAGTGGTTTCCATCCTATACAGGATTTATAGTTTGCTTCAATGGCTTTCAGCACCACCACTATAAAAATGATTCCAGCACCCCTGCTCTCTTCTTCTGTTATGTTGGTTTGTTGCTGATGCCTTCACCAGATCTCTGGAAACTGGGCCAATGGTTGCATGATGTGCAGTGATTGGATGATGGTTGGATACTGGGTGCTGGTTGGATGATGAGTAGTAATTGTCTCAGCCTGGCATCTCCTCGGGCCCTGGCAGTACTGAGCCCCAGCCCCAGCACTCTGAGAGAGCACAGAGGGGAGAGTGCTGCAGTAGCCAAGCAAAGAGGTAGAGGAGCTCAGTCACCATCCAAGACACGGGGAATGTACCTACTGCCTCCCAAATGCAATGGGCAATGGGTCTGAACCCAAATCTGTCCCAGCCCCTCCCCCCAGTGAGGGCAGAATTAATTGCTGGGCAGAGACCAGGCAGAAGTGGGGTGAGTGCTCCTGCAGTGAGGGCCAAAATCACCTCACCCCAACACTGATTGTGATGGACACACTCACACTGGGGAGGGATGGGAGCAATTCAACAATCAATAGACAGACAAAACCCACCCCACAGTATAAACTGTTAGAAAAAATCTCATGAGTTTTAGTGTCAATCTCATGGAGGTTGGGTGTCTGATTCATGATGTTTGATCTCTTGAGGTTGGCTGTCTAAGATGGCTGCCAGAGTCCTCTGACCCTATTGCCAGCATGCTGAAAGTTGGGTGGGGGCGAGGACAGAAGGAACTAGACCAGTGGTTTTCAATCTTTTTATATTGGTGATCCCTTTTACACAGCAAGCCTCAGACTGCATCCCCGCACCACTCCTTATAAATGAAAAACAGGAGGGAGGTTAATTTAATGGGGAGGCTCAGGGCTCTTGACCCCCATGTAACCATCTTGTGACCCCGTGAGCAGTCATGACCCCCAGTTTGAGAACCCCTGAACTGGACAGTAGGGAGATTTCTGCATGGAGTGAGCTGCTGAAGCAGTCCAGTGAACCAATGAGAAGCCAGGGCTGCATAGTCCCCAGACTCCACTTCCTTCTCTGGGCCTGAGGAAGAGCTCTGAGTAGCTCAAAAGCTTGCATCTTCTACTAATAAAAGCTGACCTCACACTATGACGGGTTAGATCACAGAACCCTCCTTGGAGCTGCCACCTGCCTACCTCTGCTCCTGTTTTCCTTGCTAGCTCGGGGCCCCAGCACGCTGTCTTGCTGAGCCAGACACTTCCGTCTGCTCCAACAAAGACCAGGGTCTGAATTACTTGCCCCAGAACTGAAGGTTTACCTGAAATCAGCTAACAGAAGTGTGCTAGTCTTTAACACTTAGATGCCCAACTCCCAATGGAGTCTAGACCCAAATAAATCCGTTTTATCCTGTATAAAGCTTATGCAGGGTAAATTCATAAATCGTTCACCCTCTATAACACTGATAGAGAGAGATGCATGGCTGTTTGCTCCCCAGGTATTAATACATACTCTGGGACAATTAATAAGTAAAAAGTGATTTTCTTAAATACAGAAAGGATTTAAGTGGTTCCAAGTAGTAACAGGCAGAACAGAGTAAGTCATCAAGCAAAATAAAATAAAATGCACAAATCTATGTCTAATCAAACTGAATACAGATAATCTCACCCTCAGAGATGCTTCAGTAAGGTTTTTCCTCAAACTGGAACCCTTCCAGGCCTGGGCACAATTCTTTCCCATGGTACAAATCTTGTTCCAGCTCAGATAGTAGCTAGGGGATTCTTCATGATGGCTCCTTTCCTCCCTTTGTTCTGTTCCACCCTGTGGCAAAGTACCTGTCTCTCCTCTCCTAGCTCAGTCCTTCTCAGCCTTGCAGACACAGGCTTGGGCAAAGCAAAAGCCCTTCACAGTTGCGCAGAGTCTGGCTGATCCCTTCTCAGTCAGGCCCTTGTTCTGTTGTCCTTTCCTTCTGGGGAGAGTGCAACCTGTCTTGCAAGAAAAGTTTTAGAGTTCAGCTGCCTCTACTCGCTGGCAGCTACTCTACTTCTCTCCTCCCCCCTGCTTCCCTGCCAGGGAGGGTTTAAAAAGGTCTCCAGCCATTGGGGCCAGCTGAAACTAATTACCTCCTTGGTAACCCCTGTTCCATCTGAACCCTATTCCTCCATGGTTAAGCCTTCTGGGACTAATTACTACCCCTCTCTTGGTAGCTAAGTGTCCTGAGTTTGCCACAACCCCTTTATATATCTTTTGCAGGGGTAGGCAAGCTATGGCACGCGTGCCGAAGGCAGCACATGAGCTGATTTTCAGTGGCACTCACACTGCCTGGGTCCTGGCTACCGGTCCGGGGGGCTCTGCAGTTTAATTTAATTTTAAATGAAGCTTCTTAAACATTTTAAAAACCTTATTTACTTTACATACAATAATAGTTTAGTTATATATTATAGACTTATAGAAAGAGATCTTCTGAAAATGTTAAAATGTATTACTGGCTCATGAAACCTTAAATTAGAGTGAATAAATGAAGACTTGGCACACCATTTCCGAAAGGTTTCAGAGTAGCAGCCGTGTTAGTCTGTATCTGCAAAAACAGGAGTACTTGTGGCACCTTAGAGACTAACAAATTTATTTGAGCATAAACTTTTGTAGCCCACGAAAGCTTATGCTCAAATAAATTTGTTAGTCTCTAAGGCGCCACAAGTATTCCTCTTCTTTTCACTTCTGAAAGGTTGCCGACCCCTAATCTTTTGCATAAGGCGGGAATCCTTTTGTCCCTCTCTGGGTTCCCACCTCCTCCTTCTCAATGGAAAGACACCAGGTTAAAGATGGATTCTAGTTCACGTGACATGATCACATGTCACTGTCAGACTTTAAGCCTTCATTCCTCTGAGCCTGACTAACAGGAAGGCCTGCCTGCAAACAGAGCCATCCAGTCAATTGCCCTGGTTAATGGGAGTCATCAAGATTCCAAACCACCATTAGTTGCCCACATTTTGCATAATTTCAATAGGCCCTCAGAGTTATAGTTCATATTTCTAGTTTCAGATACAAGAGTGGTACCTTTATACAAACAGAATGATCACACTCAGTAGATTACAGGCAAGTCGCATCTTAGGGGCATTTAACATGTACGAATTCAGGTTTGCGCGGTTGGCAAAAACAGGAGGAAAGAAAAGAAAAATAACAATATAAAAACTGCATCTGTAGTGCGGGCGATTCCACACGCCATTCAACTCAATGAATGTTTCACTATATGCAGTTTTCACTTTATGTGCTAACCGCGGAATGGAACCCCCGCATGAGATGAGACTTGCCTGTATAAGCTTTGTAATGATATCTTACAAGAGACCTTTTGCATGAAGTATATTTCAGTTACATTATATTCACTCATTAGCATATTTTTATAAAATCATATAGGCTGCAACATCACACCCTCCTTCTGAACTTACTGCCAGAGACTTGAACACTGACCATGGCGGAGGCAGTATACCTAAAATTTGTTTTGGGGCTCCCCTATGGGGCACACATTCCTGTGTCCCCCAAAAGGGAAAGAGACCCTGATCCAGCTGTAGGCTCACAGCTACCAGCTACGACAGACCTTTCGCTGGCCAGCAAAATCCCCACCCTCCTTCACTCAGGTTGGGTTTGCTTCCAGCTAGAGTCCTTGAGGTTTGTTCCGACCGCAGTGGTCACCAGGACCCCAACTTCCCGGATACATGTGTCAGTGAACCTCTTCCACTCCATTACAATCAGTACATGCTTCTGGGTCTTAATTGCTTTGTCTTTTAAGTTCAGGGTTTGCTGGTGGGCAGCCTTTTCTTTTTCCAGGGCAGTCTTTTCCCGAGCAAATTGCACATCAATTTTCATTTGTCTTCCCTTGAGACCGTCACTCGATGAGCTGGGATACCACAGATAACCCCCTCCTGCCAGAACAGGCCAGGGCTGCCCGGGGGGCAGGGGGAATTTGCCCAGGCCCCCACAAGAGTTTTCGGGACCCCTGGAGCAGGATCCTTCACTTGCTCTGGGGGCCCTGAAAAACTCTTGTGAGGCCCAGGCCCCCGGAACTTCTTCCACTTTGGGTCTTCGGCGGCAATTCGGTGGCAGGAAGACCCCAGGCCCCCTAAATCCTCTGGGCAGCCCTGGAACAGGCACCCCTCCACTCCTGTCTCGCTAAGTTAGACACTCCAGTCAGTTTCAGCACAGACACAGAGGTTGGGCCACACCCATCTGCAGTTCCCTGAAACTGAGATGCACTCAGCTCAGGGGATTCTTAGTTAATAGAGACTTTCCCAGTGCCCACTGTTTAGCCTTTCTGGGCAATTTACACCCTGGCAGTTTTAGCTTCTTCTGATCTTCCTTCTTACTTATTTCCCTTCCTTTTCTTCCCCTTCTTCCCTTACCCAAAATAAGCAAACAGAAAATAACAAACCAGTAACCACTTTGTCTGTTCTCCAGCGGACACACTTAAAACTCACTTAAAATCACTACCAGCACCTGAAAGCAATCAGCTGTGTGCAGATCCTGCTCGAGATTTCTGCATGGAGCGACCTGCTGAAGCAGTCCAGTGAACCAATGAGAAGCCAGGGCTGCACAACACCCAGACTCTGCTTCCTTCTCTGGGCCTGAGGAAGAGCTCTGTGTAGCTTGAAAGCTTGCGCCTTCTACCAATAAAAGCTGACCTCACACAACTTGTCTCTCTCATATCCTGGGACCGACACAGCTACAACAACACTGAGAATAGCCCAAGGCAGTTAACTGGGGAGGGGACAGCCTGTCTTTACAGACAAAGAAAACAGGGTTGACTTTCAGTTCGGAAGCTGGAAGAGAGTCAAAGCAGCCCAGGGAGTCCCTGCTGAATTCCCCCTTCCCCTGGAGGTAGTTTTGTACCACGCTGGGAGTTTAGCTGCAGGCATCAGGAACCTTCCAGCTCTGCATGACCAGCAACCAGAGACAAGAGATCCGACTATGGAGAGCCAGCCAGGCCACAGGAGGGTTCCAGGCTAGGCAGGCTGGCTGAGTCGGGAGAAGACCCTGCCCCACCCAGCTGTGAAGAATTAGAGGACTTTTGTTTAAGCTGGACACTGCCACGGAGCTGCACCTCTCTGTCTCGGGACATGCCACCCTAGCCATGCTATCTGCCTGGGAAAGTACCAGGGAGGCAGGTGGGATTGGAGGCGTTTGTGAGCATGGGGGGGTGGGACCTATTTATAAATGTTAAATTACTTTTCAGTTAATCTGAACCATGGTCCTCCCTGGATCCTATTTTCCTGTTCCCAGTAATCCCCCCTCCGTTCGTTGCTATTCTGGGTGTGTCGTCTCATCGCTGGGGTTTGTGCTATTTACCTTATTGTCCCTCGTGTAGCAGCTTTTACATGCCTTGCCAGCTGAGCTGGTCAAGGGATACCACCCAGGCACAGTGCAAAGTCACTTGAGAGGAGGAAAATGGGCACTCTGTTCTGAGTTCTACCTCTAAGTGGCCAGTTCCCTCTTCATCTGAGGACGGTTACAAACTAACATACCTAGGAGAAAAGACTCCAAAATACAGGTAATAGTTGGGAGATACGCAGTCGATCTGAGTTAGCAATATAGCTGCAGAGGCAAAAAAGCTGGTGTCATTGTGGGCTCTGTGTCCAGAGACGACACGAGGTAGGGAGATGGTAAGAGAGGGAACTCTAGATGGCTCTGTGAGACCATGTTTAGATCACTGCCCACAATCAGCCACATTTTAGTGATGGATGATATCAGCAAACTGATGGGTATTCAGAGAAGAGAAAACTGAACACCAGAGGGTGTTGTGAACAAGGTGGATGAAGGTTGCTTCAGCTCCAAAGCGTCCCACAGGGAATCTCCAAACATCGTCACCTAATCCCCATCACCCAGCCCCAAGAAATATTGTGTCTGACTAGAGAACTCCCAACTCTGCCCTCTAGCTCTGCATCTTCCTCTCCAAATCTGAAAGCACCAAAAAAATAGAAGAGATCTGCCTCTCCAGCCCTTCTACAAACACAATGGTGTGTGAGCCTGATGGAGCATAGCTGATGGCTGTACTAGAGCCAGTGGCCACAAATACTCTTTAAATCTATAGTTTCCACCCTCCAGGCCACCACGATTGAGATTCAGAGTGCACAACAAGCTCTGTCCACATCAATGGGTGAAGCAGAACCCAGAATTTCTGGAGTGGAAGATTTTAAAAAGAACACATTACAAGTTATCAAGAACATGAAGACCAAGCTAATTGATTTAGAAATCCACTCATGACACTGTAATATCAGAATTGTGGGTGTACCTGAGGGAATAGAGAAACTATGATTTTGTCCCTAAACTGCTAGCTAAGTTGTTGGATCTGGCAGTAGATTTTTGTTTTGATATAGAACAGGCACACAGGCCCTTGCCCCCAAGCCAGCTCCAGGAGGTTGCCCAAGAGCACTGATTGTGAAATTCCTGAAGTTTGCTACTAAGGAGCTTACACTGCAGAAATCCAGGGATAAAAAAGGAGCTGCTATCAGGAGAACCAGCAATGAGAGTACGACTCTTTCAAAATGATGTCCATGGCATGGTTTCAATGAAGGCTGCTTTTAACCAAGCAAACAATTGGCCGGAAAAATGGACTTGGGTATTTAATAAAATATTTCAGCAATGCTCCCTGTTAAGAACGGCAAGAAGATAGTGTCATTCAGTTCCCTTCAAACAGAAAAATACCTCAAAAATCTGCCCACTTGCCTCGCAAGAGGGGTCCCAATGGAATGATCCAACCATATGGAATTTATGTACTGCTCTCTGAGATCTGATATGGCTGCTCTAAAGATGCTAATTGACAATGAGAAGTTTAAACCATGTATAGATCTTCATCAACAATTTGGCTTGCCCTGCTCCATAGCATGGAAAGAGCTCCAGTTAAAGCATTTACTTGCAAATGTGTTTGGATTGGATGCCTTGGGAGCTCTAGAACATCCAAATTTTTCATTATTTTGGAGGAAACTTCCTCAATTTACTTGGCCAGAGGTATGATTTTATGATTTTCTGGCGCCAAAATCTCTGCCGATGATTGATAATTTGAGAGTTGCTTGGAATAGATATTTGGATACACGACAATCCAATCCAATGGAATACAATTGTATCCAATGTTAAAAAAGCAACTATAAGCATGAGACTATTATTCACCAAAAGTCACTTTTCTGAATATAGTGATCCCCACATAGGCTAATGGTAATGGGCCTCACAAATGCTGCCTGCAGTTGGAAATGTGACTCCCTTGGTGTTAGCTCATGTTTTGGGAGTGCCCCTGTGTCATGATATAATTCCTCACTCTGGACCTTAGCGTCCAAAAGATGGGGTACCAGCATGAATTCCTCTAAGCTCAATTATCAGCTTAGTACTTGTAGCGCTGCCACCAACCAGGAATTCCAGTGCCTGTATACTGTGGTCCCCCCCAAAACTTTGCCCGAGGACCCCCAAGACCCAGACCCTCTGGATCTTAACACAAGGAAAGTAAACCCTTTCCCTCACTGTAGCCTCTCCCAGACTTCTCCTCCCTGGGTTACCCTGGAAGATCACTGTGATTCAAACTCCTTGAATCTTAAAACAGAGAGGAAAATTCACCTTCCCCCCTCCTTCTCTCTCCTCCTTCCAGACTCTCCCTGAGAGAGACAGTAATCCTAACACAGAGAGAAAATTAACCTTTCTCTCCCCCTTCCCTCCTTTCTCCCCACGAATTCCCTGGTGGATCCAGACCCTGTCCCCTGGGGTCTCACACCAGAATAAAAAAACAATCAGGTTCTTAGACAAGAAAAGCTTTTAGTTAAAGAAAGAAAAAACAGTAAAAATTATCTTTGTAAATTTAAGATGGAATATGTACAGGGTCTTTCAGCTATAGACACTAGGAATACCCTCCCAGCCTAAGTATTCAAGTACAAATTAAAATCCTTTCAGCAAAATATAAATTTGAACTCCTTCCAACCAAATACACATTAGCAAATAAAGAAAACAAACATAAGCCTAACTCGCTTTATCTACCTAGTACTCACTATTCTGAACTTATAAGAGGCTGTATTGGAGAGATTGGAGAGAAACCGGATTGCACGTCTGGTCCCTCTGAGCCCCCAGAGTGAACAACAACCAAAAACTAACAGCACACACACAAACTTCCCTCCCTCAAGATTTGAAAGTATCCTGTCCCCTGATTGGTCCTCTGGTCAGGTAACAGCCAGGCTCACAGATCTTGTTAACCCTTTACAGGCAAAAGAGATATGAAGTACTTCTGTTCTATTAACTCTTACTTATCTGTTTATGACACCCTGTATCAAGCATTTCTGGTATGAGATGGGTCAAAGGACCAATTCTACAGACAGTGGAATTCTCTCCCAAGGGAAGTTCCTTCATTTGGCACAGTAAAAGCTGCTCAGAGAAGGCCCTTGTCAACATTGCCATCCCAGTTATATCATGGCATTTCAGACAGAGCCTCCATTGACCTAAGCCACAGGTGAATAGTGAGGGAGGAAGGCGGGACTCTTGTGTTACAGGGGCCAGACCACCTGGGTCTTTAGAGGCCAAAAACATCCCCTGGAATTCCTGGGAAAAGGGTTTCTCTCGTGTTCTATCCACCACTGGAGTCACCCCACCCTCCTCTGCACTCAGCATAACCATGGTGGGCACATCTGAACACCCAGCCAGCTGGAGTAGGGGTGAATTTCACCCAGGAGAGATTACTTAGTGAATTAAAGCAACCTTTGCTGGTAGAGACCCAGAAAGGATAGTGATAGTGAGAAAATATCCCCTCCCATGGAGCTAGGGGTGAATTGCCTGATGGAGTTGGGGGGGGTCTCACATCCAGTGTTTTGATGGACTCACCTTTCCTTGGCTGCTGCTGCAGGCCCTGTGGCAATGCCGGAGAACGGAAGGGTGTGCTGTCTGGCTGGTGCTAAGATGTGGGATGTGGACCTGAGGCTGAAAAGGATCCTAAGGGGAGCAGGAAAGAATCTGCTTATTGTCCTTCATGTGGGAACAAGTGATACAGCTAGATTCTCGCTGAAACATATCAAGGGAGACTATGCCAGACTGCGGAAGACACTTAAGGAAATCAAGGCTCAGGTGATCTTCAGTGGGATTCTGCCTGTTCCTAGAGAAGGGCAACAAAGGTGTGACAAGATTATGGTGATCAACAGATGGCTCAGGCAGTGGTGCTATAAGGAGGGCTTTGGGATGTATGGCCACTGGGAAGCATTCATGGACAGAGGATTGTTTTCTCGGGATGGACTTCACCTGAGTAAGGAGGGAAATAGACTTCTAGGATGGAGGCTGGCACAACTGATTAAGAGAGCTTTAAACTAGGAATTTGGGGGAGATGGTTGGGAGATGTCCAGGTAATCTCCACGCCGGAATTTAACATTGAGAGGGAAGAAAACAAAGCAAGAAAGGATACAGCCATGGGTAGGAGAATGGACATACGGAGGAAGGGTAGTGTAGATACCAGTCTAATAGGTGATACTGATGGTAGAACATCTGTGCCTAATCGGGTAAAGAATGTCAGTGAAGCCAAACAGAAAAAAATAAGATGTTTTTACACTAATGTGAGGAGCCAAGATAACAAAATGGAAGAGCTAGAGCTACTGGTGCAGGAAGTGAAACCGGATATTATAGGGATAACAGAAACATGGTGGAATAGTAGTCAAGACTGGAGTACAGGTAATGAAGGATATGTGCTATTTAGGAAAGACATAAATAGAGGCAAAGGTGGTGGAGTAGCATTGTATATCAATGATGAGGTAAACTGTAAAGAAATAAGTAGTGATGGAATGGATAAGATAGAGACTATCTGGGCAAAAATCACATTGAGAAAGAAAGCTACTAGATCCTCCCTGAGAGAGTGCTTGGGGTGTGCTACAGACCGCCGGGATCTGATTTGGAGATGGATAGAGACCTCTTTAATGTTTTTAATGACGTAAACACTAATGGGAATTGTGTGATCATGGGAGACTTTAACTTCCCAGATATAGACTGGAGAACAAGTGCTATTAATAATAATAAGGCTCAGATGTTTCTGGATGTGATAGCTGATGGAATCCTTCACCAAGTAGTTGAAGAACCAACAAGAAAGGATGCCATTTTAGATTTAGTTTTGGTGAGTAGTGAGGACCTCATAGAAGAAATGGTTGTAGGGGACAACCTTGTTTTGAGTGATCATGAGCTAATTCAGTTCAAACTAGATGGAAGGATAAACAAAAATAGATCTGGGACTAGGGTTTTTGATTTCAAAAGGGCTAACTTTAAAGAATTAAGGAAATTAGTTAGGGAAGTGGATTGGACTGAAGAACTTGGGGATCTAAAGGCGGAGGAGGCCTGGAATTACTTCAAGTCAAAGTTGCAGAAACTATCGGAAGCCTGCATCCCAAGAAAGGGGAAAAAATTCATAGTCAGATGTTGTAGACCAGGCTGGATGAGCAAGCATCTCAGAGAGGTGATTAAGAAAAAGCAGGAAGCCTACAAGTAGTAGAAGATGGTAGGGATTAGCAAGGAAAGCTACCTTATTGAGGTCAGAACATGTAGGGATAAAGTGAGAAAGGCCAAAAGCCATGTAGAGTTGGACCTTGCAAAGGGAATTAAAACCAATAGTAAAAGGTTCTATAGCCGTATAAATAAGAAGAAAACAAAGAAAGAAGAAGTGGGACTGCTAACACTGAGGATGGAGTGGAGGTTAAGGATAATCTAAGCATGGCCCAATATCTAAACAAATACTTTGCCTCAGTCTTTAATGAGGAGCTTAGGGATAATGGTAGGATGACAAATGGGAATGAGGATATGGAGGTAGATATTGCCACATCCGAGATAGAAGCCAAACTTGAATAAACTTGGGATAAAATCAAAGGGCCCAGATAATCTTCATCCAAGAATATTAAAGGAACTGGCACATGAAATTGCAAGCCCATTAGCAAGAATTTTTAATGAATCAGTAAACTCAGGGGTTGTACTGTATGACTGGAGAATTGCTAACATAGTTCCTATCTTTAAGAAAGGGAAGAAAGGTGATGCGAGTAACTATATGCCAGTTAGTTTGACATCTGTAGTATGCAAGGTCTTGGAAAAATGTTTGAAGGAGAAAGTAGTTAAGGACATTGAGGTCAATGATAATTGGGACAAAATACAACATGATTTTATAAAAGGTAGATCATGCCAAACCAACCTGATCTCCTCCTTTGAGAGGTAACAGATTTTTTAGACAAAGGAAACGCAGTGGATCTAATTTACCTCAATTTCAGTAAGGCATTTGATATGGTTCCACATGGGGAATTATTAGTTAAATTGGAAAAGACGGGGATCAGTATGAAAATTAAAAGGTGTATAAGGAACTGGTTAAAGGGGAGATTACAACGGGTCATACTGAAAGGTGAACTGTCAGGCTGGAGGGAGGTTACTAGTGGAGTTCCTCAGGGATCGGTTTTGGAACCAATGTTATTTAATCTTTTTATTACTGACCTTGGCACAAAAAGTGGGAATGTGCTAATAAAGTTTGCGGATGACGCAAAGCTGGCAGGTATTGCTAACACAGAGAAGGACCGGGATATCATACAGGAAGATCTGGATGACCTTGTAAACTGAAGTAATAGTAATAGGATGAAATTTAATAGTGAAAAGTGTAAGATCATGCATTTAGGGATTAATAACAAGAATTTTGGTTATAAATTGGGCACACATCAGTTGGAAGTAGGGTGACTAGATGTCCCGATTTTATGGGGACAGTCCCGATTTTTGGGTCTTTTTCTTATATAGGCTCCTATTACCCCCCCACCCTCGTCCCGATTTTTCACACTTGCTGTCTGGTCACCCTAGTTGAAAGTAACAGAGGAGGAGAAGGACCTTGGAGTATTGGTTGATCACAGGATGACTATGAGCCGCCAATGTGATATGGCCATGAAAAAAGCTAATGTGGTTTTAGGATGCATTAGGTGAGGTATTTCCACTAAAGATAAGGAGGTGTTAGTACCATTATACAAGGCACTGGTGAGACCTCATCTAGAATACTGTGTGCAGTTCTGGTCTCCCATATTTAAGAAGGATGAATTCAAACTCGAACAGGTACAGAGAAGGGCTAATAGGATGATCTGAGGAATGGAAAACCTGTCTTATGAAAGGAGACTGAAAGAGCTTGGCTTGCTTAGCCTAACCAAAAGAAGGTTGAGGGAAGATATGATTGCTCTTTTATAAATATATCAGAGAGATAAATATCAGGAAGGGAGAGGAATTATTTAAGCCTAGTACCAAGGCTTATTTAAGCGGATACAAGAACAAATGGATGTAAACTGGCCATTAGGAAGTTTTAGATTTGAAATTAGACGAAGGTTTCTAACCATCTGTAGGGAGGCGCCCTGGCTCCCCGCTGCGCCTGAGAGGGACAAGCCAGAGCAGATGCCTCAGTTGGCGGAGTCCCCACCGCCTGTCCCCGCCCCCCGGAAGTCAAGGGGCGGAACAGGAAGTATAAAAGCCCGGTCTCAGGGCTCAGTTGGCCGCAGGCTGTCGGAGAGGACAGACGCTGGTGCCCGAGCTCCCTCCGGGCCCAACCTGCCCCGTGCTCACTACCCGGAGGAGCACTGGCCTGACCTGCCTCGTGCTCAGTACTCGGAGGAGCTGCCGGAGCTTCCTGCTACCCAGTATCCAGAGGAACCCATGGTCTGGGACCCGCCGGACAACGCCAGCGGAGGACAGGTATCTAGAGAGGGGGAGACTGGAAGTGGCCCGGGGGTAGCCGACCCCAGTCTGGCTCCAGGGGACCCTGAACCGATGTCAGTGTGTTGCGGCCAGGATTCCCCACTGACTGCAGCGAACCCTTGCTGCTGCTAGGGCCCCGGGCTGGGATGCAGTGGAGTGAGAGGGCCTGCGTCCCCCCTGCCACCCTTCCAAGGGTGGCAGACGTCCCCGTCTCCCTGGCCTGAGGAGGCCTCTGTATGGACTTACGGTTTAGACTGTTGCTCAGCCTGCTGACAGGCCTGAGCCTGAACAGCTTACTGCCCCGCCCTGCCCCAGGGCCGGGCTTATAGACTTTGTGTTTGCTCGGCCTGCTGAAAGGCCGGAGCCTGTCTGCCTCCTGCCCGCCCTGCCTAAGGGTCTGGGCTTATAAACTTTGTGTGTATCCAGCCCTGCTGAAGGGCCGGGATTCTGCCTTGTTTACAGACCCTTTATTCCCTCAGCCCCTGCTGAGGGGTTCAGCCTACACGGACTGCTGCCTGTAGGGAGGCGCCCTGGCTCCCCGCCGCGCCTGAGAGGGACAAGCCCCAGCACCGGACCCTTGCACCATCAGAGGAGTGAAGTTCTGGAACAGCCTTCCAAGGGCAGTAGTGGGGGCAAAAGACATATCTGGCTTCAAGACTTAACTTGATAAGTTTATGGAGGGGATGGTATAATGGGATAGCCTAATTTTTGGCAATTAATTGATCTTTGATTATTAGCAAGTAAAGGGGAGGGAATGTTAGATGGGATGGGATCTGAATTACTACAGAGAATTCTTTCCTGGGTGCTGGCTGGTGAATCTTGCCCACATGCTCAGGGTTTAATTAATGGCCATATTTGGGGTTGGGAAGGAATTTTCCTCCAGGGAAGACTGACAGAGGCCCTGGAGGTTTTTTGCCTTCCTCTGCACCATGGGGCACGGGTCACTTGATGGAGAATTCTCTGCACCTTGAGGTATTTAAACCATGATTTGAGGACTTCAATAACTCAGACATAGGTTAGGGGTTTGTTCCAGGAGTGGGTGGATGAGATTCTGTGGCCTGCATTGTGCAGGAAGTCAGACTAGATGATCATAATGGTCCCTTCTGACCTTAAGTCTATGAATCTATGAATGCTGGGCTTTATTCTCTCTGTCCTGGGCTGCAAAGGGTGCTGTAGGGCTGCTTCTGGCTCTCCCCCAGGAGAAGAACCCTGGTGGTGATGGCTCCTGCCCCTCCACCTGGCGGTTGCAGGTTCCTTCGCCTGGGCACTTAGCACCTGTCTCATACAGTTGCACTTTAGACTCTTCGGTCTTCGCACTCGTGCCACAGATTGTCCAGTGGCATGGGGGCCGGGGGCAACAAGGGCAAAGGCCAGCTCATAGAGGGGCTGGCAGAGAAGAGGAAGGTGCAATCCAGTCCCTCTTATCTCAGCTGTATACTGTTCATCCAGCCTTAGTCTAAAACCCGTATAACAGCATGAAAGGCAATCCTCACTGTATGTATATAGTGTTCCAGCTGGCACCAAGCCTTTCAGGGACTGGTACAACAGTCACAGGACAGTGATTTCATGGAAGCTTGGACAACCTTAGAGGCATTTGCTTCATGATTAATTTTTGTGCTCTGTCAGTGTGTACACAAGGGGCAAACACAGACGATATGCAAACAAAGATTCAAAGGAGTTATTCAGTAACCTTTATAGACCATATTTAGGGTTGTTGACCCAGAAGAACTGAGAGTCTGTTGGCTAATTGCTTGACTTGCAATTGTGCTTTTCCACCACACAATATATAAAAGGGAGGTTTTAAAGTACAAAGTAACCCCCTGTTAGAACCAGAATAATCGCTACACTCTGCAATGGAACCTCTGGGAGCAACAACTGTTTTCCTGACGGTTTGTGTCTCTTCCCTTCTTTTCCTTTCAGCATGGAGAAAGATGTCTGGAAGTGGGAAGCTGCCACTTGGCCCTGTTGCTTTTCCCATCATAGAGAACACACTGCAGCTCAATACGAGGAGTTTGCCTCAATCTATACAGGAGGTAAGGGGGATTTCTCCTTATGCAGGGCTTTGGCTCACGTGGGCGTTAAGCAGAGCCTGGGGAAAGAGAACACTGAAATTTCTGGGGTTTGCACAGTGGCTCAACTCCTCACGTTTAAGGCTGAATGTTTTTTCCACAGAAATAGTTAATCTTGAATGCTAGATGCAACCTGTTCCTGGCAATATGTTATTTTTATGATAATGTGTCTTATTCACAGGTAAACCAGAATACGGCCTCTCAGTTGTGCTGCAGCCTGTACAGGTTGTCCTGCAGTGAGGAGTGTGGTCTGGTGGTTTAAGCAGGGAAATGGCAGACAGCAGCCGTGGGTTCTGGTCCCAGGTCTTCAATTGATGCCGCGTATGTGCCTGGGGAAGCAACTGAAGTTCTTTGTGTGCTTCCCACATGTAAAATTAATCTAATGATACTTGCCTTCTTCACAGGACACGGGTAAGGCCTACACTGTTGCTGTATTCTGTCAAGTAAACATAGCCATTGGGCTACAGAGAGAGTGAGACTGATTCTGTATCCTAGTGGTTAGGCTGCTCACCCAGGATGTGGGAGACCCAAGTTTGTTTTCCAGTGACTATTCAGCTATTGATGTGCAATGAAACGGTTTCAACAGGAAAGACTGAGAGAGCCCTGCTCCAGAACGACCCACCGCGGGTGGTTTAGGGCGCTCTCTAAAGAGAACAGAGACACAATTTCAGATCCCTTCTTTACATCAGGTATGGGCAGGGGGGGAGTTAAACCCAGCTCTCCCATATCCTAGGTGAGTACCATTCCTGCTAAGGTGCAGTTCTCAAACTACAGTAACTCCTCACTTAATGTCCTCCTGCTTAACGTTGTTTCAAAGTTAAGTCGCTGCTCAATTAGGGAACATGCCCGTTTAAAGTTGCGCAATGCTCCCTTATAACGTCATTTGGCTGCCTGCTCTGTCCACTGCTTGTACAATTCTGTGGAAGAACAGCGACTTTACATGGGAGCATTGCACAAGTTCCTCTTCTCTCCCTCTCTCCCCCTCCCTCTCAGCGCTTCCCCCACTGCCAAACAGCTGTTTGGCAGCACTTAGGACTTTCTGGGAGGGAGGAGCAGGGAAGCGCTGCATCTTTGCTCTTCTCCCTCCTTCCCAGAAAGTCCTAAGTGCCGCCAAATGGGGAGGGAGAGGTGAGAGGGGAAGGAGATGGGATGCTGCTGCTCCAGAGAGGAGATGAGTTAGGGTGGGAAGAGGTGGGCCTGGCGTGGAGTGGGGAAAGGAACAGGCGGGCCTGGAGCATCCCCCAGCAAAGTTGGTGCCTGTTCTCCTCCAGAGAAACTGCCGCTGCTGCTGCAAAGGGACACTTCCCAACCACAGAATAGTACAGTACTGTATATAATGCCTTTTGTCTGCCCCTAAAAATTTTCCTTGGACCCTAAACCCCTGTATTTACATTACATTGTTCGGGAAAATTAGATTAGTTTAACATGGTTTAACTTAAAGCTGCATTTTTCAGGAACATAACTACATTAAGTGAGGAGTTACTGTGTGTGGCAGACCTTGCAAGGGAGGCATGGGAATGGGGCAAGGGAGGTGTGAGCTGTGTGCTCTGGCTGTCAGTCTTGAGTGGCTGGGCTCGTGCCAACGGACCCTGCACATCCTGGAGGTGGGGATACAAGGGACAGACTGAACTCTGCCACCGGGGCTGACAGCCAGAGCACTGCCACCAGGACTGGGGCTCTCCTTCCTGCCCCCACCCCCCTGCCAATCCCTCACCGGGAAGCGGTGGGGTTCTGGCTGTTAGCTCCGGGGTGGCAGTAGCAGCACAGAAGTAAGGATGCCAACGCGGCGCTAAGTCTTATTGACTGTATTGATTAATATCCCTACACATTGCCACCCTTACTTCTGTATTGCTGCTGGCATGGTGCTGCCTTCAGAGGTGGGCACTGAGCCATCAGCTTCTGCTGCTCTGCTCTGCCCTGCCTTCAGAGCTAGGGGTTGGTATATGTACTTCTGGGGTGGGAGCGGCCATAAATGACTACAGCCACAAAGAAGGGGGGCAAGATCAAATAACTTTGAGAACTGCTGGCCTAGAGGGTTAGCTGGGGGTTTTGAGGATCAACATTTTGGATATAGGTGCCTATATCCCTTTTTGTGTGTAACCCTAAGTGGCAGGAGAGCTCCTTCCTCAGTTTGTAATTAGATCCACACTCATTCTTATTCTGAAGAGGCTATAGTAAAATGTATTGGCTCTTTGTGTTAATCTTTTACAGCTCAATGTGAAATATGGCCCGGTTTTCACAATATACTTGGGCTCACTGCGAATTGTGGTGCTGTATGGACAGGAGGCTTTGAAGGAAGCTCTGATTTTTCAAGCGGATGAGTTCAGTGGAAGAGGAAAACTGGCACTGGCTGACAAGGTTATCAATGGAGGAGGTACATTTCTAACAACTTTGGCATGTAGCGCTGATGTTCTCTGTATGTGGAGAACATGACTGAGAAGACAGCTTATGTTTCACTTAGCTCTGTTCTTTGAAGGATACTAACTTTACCCATCTATTTATGTCCCAGTGAATTTCTTATTTTTACATGGTATCAGTATATGTACTTTGCTCTAATTACTGTGACAGTTTACACTGTGTTGGAGAACAAAATACAGCCATTGGGCAAGGCAACCAATGGAATTATTTTTCTTGTTCATAATTTCTATAAACAGCAATGAGATTAATGTGTGGGATTTTGAGTTACATACACATATCAGTGTAATGTAGTGTCTCCAGTGGAACACGCATACAGTAATGTTTGCATTCATGTTGAACCTTTCAATAACAAATGTTTCCTTAGGTTAGAAATTTAGCAAATTAAGTCTTCTCCCTCACCCCATGCCCTCCTTTCATTCCTGTTCTCCTCCCTCTTCCAGGCATTATTTTCAGCAATGGGGAACGGTGGAAGCAGCTTCGCCGATTTGCCCTCACCACCTTGAGAATCTTTGAGATGGGGAAGAAAAGCATTGAGGAACGAATCCAAGAGGAAGCCCGTTTTCTGGTTGCAAGGCTCAGAAACACACACGGTGGGGATTTGCTGCATGTATGTCAGGAATTGAGGAGTCAGCTAAAGACTCTTGTCTTCCTTTATTTTGTGATACTAACTTTGGTTCAAACACCTTATAACTCAAGCCATTAGCTGCACATATAATAGCCTCTGTTAATTTAAAAGAAAAATATGTGACAAAAGTTCCTGAGATGACCTTTCCTGGCTGTTATTTCCCATGTTTTCTACCCTCTGATCTGTGGCCAATGGGCAAATGGAAAATGTTTATCCAGAGTAGGCAGAAGCTAACACAGTGAACCATGTTAGAGTGGATTAGTTTATCTTCAGTGTGTTGGGCTATTAAGACACCCAGGCCTACAGCTTCCTTATTCTGATTTTCTTCTCTGCTAGATGTCTGATACAAGTCTGGCACCTACGTTGTACGGGGATGGCCTCCTGAGGAACGTTTGAAATCACTGTGTAAATTTACAGTGCTTTCTAAGTGATGAATATTATTTTATTATTTATTTGTGTTCTATTAGTTTCTAGAGGTCCCAGCCAAGACTGGGGCTCCTTTGCCAGTAGGTTGTGTTAACAAACAGTTGGAGACAGTCCCTGCCCCAAGCAACGAACATGTTAAATACACATGAAAATGAAAAAGTGGAGAAAGGAAGAATTATTTTCTCTCTTTTAGAGATGGGGAACAGAGGTACAGAGAGATTAAGTTATTTGCTCGAGGTCACACCTGGAAGTTTGTGTCAGAGCTGGGCATTGTCTCCAGATTTCCTAAGACCCAGGCCACTGCCTTAACCACAAGACCATCCCGCTTCTTGCAATATACAGTGCAACAGTTAAATTGAAGTTGACTCTCCATCTGGGTGAATTGTGTGTGTGAGAGGAGAACGCATGGAGAACCTTCCCCACCCGTGATACAGACACAAGAGAGAGCCACTTTACTGCTGTTGCCACTTGTGTATCCTGAGCCAGGGGCAGCTACTCCTGTAGATAATGATCTAAAAGAAATCTGCCTGGGTGAGGGACATGAGCAGAAGTCTGCTGTGAGGCAGGAACACACTGCATGGAGAAAATGCTGCTTCTGGATGTTCTTCCTGTGCAATGTGGTCTCAGGTCAGATAGGTGAAGTCTTGTAGACAATTCCCTTGAATATTGTATAGGTCCCACTGCACTGTAGGAGTTTATGATGATGTGATAAGCAATGGCTGACGCAGAATCTTCTGAATGCAGGATCCTGTTCTGAAAGGAATACTGTCTGTCAGGCCTGTGGCAGGTGTCACTCAGAGAGGGACCCATGGTCCCTGGTTAGATCAGTGAGTGTCAAGCAGAGAGCGGCAGAGGAGACAGAGTGAAAACTGATTCCCAGCAAAATGGGGATAATTATTTAATATAAATTTACAGAGATAGCATTGGGGAAGCCCTATGTGGAGAATGAAGGAAATAGCTGTGTTATTTTTCATAAATAGCTTGTGCACCTCAGTTTAGCTGTGTGATATTATCCTGCCTGGCTGTACTGAATTAAATAAAAGGAGGCTGAAAGGGGTACGCTAAGAGGAAATGAAATAATGGCCAGGATAAGTACGGTCAGAGAGGATGCCAAGGGTAATAATTGAGAAGCTGTTAATCTGAGAACACCCCCACCATAGCTTCAGCTATTTAGAAAGTATTCTCTTCCTGGACAGAAACTAGCATCCAACAGGGAAACTAAAACCTTATGGATTTTCACCCATGCAGGAAGGGGGTTGAGTGAGATGGAGGTAACTGAGCTGAATGGAACTTACCAAAGCTTGCAAGGAAAGATTGTTTAGGTAAAAGGAATGTGTGTAGAAGCCTTTATTGTTTCTAGTTTTTGTTCTGTGTGCTGCCTACCTTTGGGAGGATAAATAACACTTAGTTTTGGAGAAATTGTTTCTGAGTCACTTTGATCCCCTGCTGGTCATAGGTCCGTGGAGGGAAAGGGCTCGCGGGTGCCCAGCACAGAGCAACCTGTCATGCTACCATAGTTGGGAAGTAATGAGCCTGCCGCCCAGATATTCAGTCCACGGGTGGTTGGACTGAGGAGTTCTTCCCATTCAGAGAGGGACAGGAACTCAGGCCTGTCACCTGAGGGGGGCTCTTGAGCAGGACTGAAAGGGGTCTAAAGCCCAGCTTACCCTGGAACTGTGAGACCATAACTCTCCCTCTCCAATGAATGTTAGGGACTACCCTCTTGGCCTGGGGCCAGGACATCCAGAACGTCCTAGTAACATCAATGGATGCGATGCTGTAGGTGAAAATACTGAATTAAAAACTGGACACTGGTTTGGTTTTATTGCAGAGCGACCCTTTGACCCCACCATCCCTCTCACCCATGCTGTCTCCAACATCATCTGTTCCATTGTCTTTGGGGACCGGTTTGACTATGAAGACCAGAAGTTTCTGACAATAATTAAGCTCACCCAGGAAAACAATGAACTCCTTCGCTCTTTCCTGGCACAGGTGTGTTCAGTGGTTTTTTTCCACTCTTTTCCTTTGTAATGGGGGAAGGGACAGAGATTTCTTTCTTTCACTGTTACTTTTCCTTAAATTATTATTCAGATTCCCATAATGTTCCTATTCTCCTCATTAGGCTGCAGCTATTACCAGTCCCAGCCTCAAACTTGTTTTTGAGGATAATTTAAATTCCCGCACAAAACACTTCATTTGCTCAGAATTATGTTTGCTTAAGGACATTCCCTTTCAACACTATTGGTAAAAATCAAGGAAATTGCTAATTAAAACATGAGCATCCAAACCATTGCAATTCACATGCCTTAGTATATTCACAATGAAGTACCTGAATGTGGTCGCATTCCTCACCCGCAAAGCAAACTCCTTTTCATTTCCGGTACACAGCCACTCACATATCCCATTGCTGAAAACCTCACCAAATGCACAACAGCCAAACTCAGTGGAAATCAACGGAGTTACAGCAGCAGAGAATTTGGCCCCCTCACTCCAACTGCAGGAAGACTAAGATATCTTTTACTTGTATAGTCAATAATGTTTTATTACTGCCTAGGAAAATCTGTATTCTGAGTTAGGTTTGGGAACTTGATTGTGATTTTCAAGAACATGTTTGTATTGGTGATGCTGTTGCATTGGAAATAATGGAGATTATTGTAGTGAATAGAACTGAGTGTCACTGCAGTTTATGTGAGGAATAGGTGTGTATTGAGTAGAATGAGTTAGTGAAGCTAGGGAAGTTCTTTAGAATCCATTTGCTACAGATGTATTGTATTGTGCTGCTGTAACTGAGTCAACTGAGTCAATTGATGATCTGTTGTGTCCAGATAAACCAAGATGTGCTTTTCCTTCCATCATTCTAGCTGTACAATTTTTTCCCAACTCTCATGGATTATAACCCTGGGCCTCACCAGCTGTTAATTAAAAATGCAGAGGAATTTGAAAGGTTTGTTCTGGAGAGGGTGAAGATGCACAAAGAGTCTCTGGATCTTAGCTGTCCTTGAGACTTCATTGATGCTTTCCTCATCAAAATGGAACAGGTAATTGAGGGCAGCCGCCCTTCCCCTTTGCTGTGGAGTGGATTATACCTATCGTGGGTATTTATCACTCTGTATAAGACCCAAAGGCAGACCTGGTCTCTGCCCCTGGAACTTACATTCTAAAAGCCAAGCCCTGCTCACCTCATTTGTGTGAATAGTGTAGATGTTTCTGGGTCTCAGAGCCTGGGCTGCAGCCCAAGCCCGTATGCCTACACTGCAATATTATAGCCCCTCAACCTGATCCCCACAAGCCCGAGTCAGCTGACCCAGGCCAGCTGTGGATTTTTAATTGCAGTGTAGATATGTCTTAAAAGGACAAAGCACCCAAAGCAGGTATCAACAGCACTTGGCAATGTGTACATTAGCTCTGTTGGAGGTTAGCCATTGAAAAGATTTTATTTATAAGGTGGACAGAAGCACTTTTACTGGTATGTGTTAGCATTAGTGGGATTAGCAGGAGAAACCAGTTTCTAATGGCTTCCTATGCCCACACCCACAGACCTAACCTATTACCAGCTTTTTGGAAACCCCTCCTGCTAATCTCCTGCAATATTTTACAGCAGGTATTCTTCCACTGCAGCCCTCGGTCAGCAGGTAGCCAGGCCATCTGCATTTTCAGTGGGGATCTCACTTCCTTTGGAGCATCAGACTCAGTCCTTCTGGCTCCAAGGCTAAAAATTGGTTAGAGACATTTGGTTTCCTTTCTGGTTCAAAGTTTTCAAGGGCATTAGTGCTGCCCATCCAAACAAAATATGAAAGCAAAGGGAATCAACAACAACAGTTAAAGATACAGATGAAAATTAACCAGGGAAAAGTAAAGCTCCAATTCTCCTCTAATAGAAAAGACCATGTGTTTCCACAGCAATGACCCAAAACATCCCTGCAGTGCTACTGCAATCTTCAGGGCTGTGGCCTATTTTTTATAAGGATTTTTATAAAGATGGCAGGTGGGACACAGAGCAGGTAGAAGCTGAGAGACTTTGGGCCTGTATGAATAGATCCCTTCTCTTACAGTCAATGATCAAACAACCATAACAAGTTTCTCTGCAGGAACGTCAAAACAGCCAGTCGGAATTTAACACTGATAACTTGGTAAGAAGCACCTTGGATTTATTCTTGGCTGGAACGGGAACATCCAGCACCACCCTGACATATGCGCTCCTGATTCTTCTGAAATACCCAGAAATAGAAGGTACTGTACAGATACACACAATTTTAAATCTTGGAGAGATGAGGGGATTACATGGCTCAAGGGATCTCTAATGGATACAGACCCCTGTCCCTTAAGTCATCAGATCAAATCTGGCTTGGGCTGGAAGTGACTGACGTTACCGCCGCGTGCAAGCTGTTCACTGGTTTATGTGAAACTGAGATGTGTTTGGGGATGGGTTTTTTAGTTCAATTTGCATAGACAAGTGTCCACATTTGAAAAGCACCATCACAACTGTCATTACTCAACCTCCTCATGAGTGATCTCAGCACAGGGTCCTCAGCCTGAGTAAGTCATTGTGACTGGATTCCTTTCTCACCTCCCAGTCCAAGCTAAGGATTTTGGGCTGGGAGAAAGTGTGTGTGTTTGTGCAGGAGAAACCTGTGCTGCCACTGACAAGAAGGTGCCTGGTTTATGAGTAACAGGAGCCTTCGTATTCCAGGGCTGTCAGGTGGCCCCCTCTCTGACAGGATCCCTGCGGTACAACCTGGAACTGAAGTACCATTGTTCCCCCCTTAACTTTCCAGCCTGGGCTGTCTTTCATAATGCTTTGCTAGAGACAGGCAGCAAACCCCTTCATGAGCTGTTATCACTGAGTACAACAGCATGTGGAACCCCACACCTAAGTAAATTGCATGAATGTTCCCTGAGCCATTCACGAATCACACAGAGAAAGGCACCAGCAAATCTCCCAAGCCCCCAGCCTTGTACCCTTGAGCTGTACCGTCTTCTCGTGGTCAGAAGCCTGACCAGTGTAAGTTCATTACCCAGTCCACCCCTTCCTTGATGTGGAGAGGACATCCATTAGCCTTTGTAAACTGAGCTGAGATTTCCCAAGCACTTCAACCAAAACACATTGTTTTAGGTAAAATATAAAAGAGGTTTATTAACTACAGAAAGATAGATTTTAAGTGTCACTATAAGTGACAGGCACAAAAGGTCAGAGAGAATTACCAAAGAAAATAAAAGTTAAGCACACAGTCTAAATCTTGAACCTTTTTAGACTATGCAGTGTTTGGATCAAGCCATTTTTCTCACCCCACTGGATGCTGCAGGTATGTTACAATCCTTAATTCACAGGCTTCCCCTTTAACCTGAGACCATTCTCCTCAGTTCAAGGCTTGGTCTTCCTAGTATTCTTGTTGCTTCAAGTCTAGGTAAGGGAGAAGAAAGGCAAAAGCATGATGCCACTGTCCCCTATTTTGTATCCGCACTCTGTGTGCCTGGAAAATACTAGCTCAGATATGTCCTGGTGGGCTTTGCTGAGTCACAGAGTGGAGCAATCCCCCATTGTGTGATGCTTGTGCAGCTCTCTTAGAAAGCCGGTACGGTACGGTACGGTGTACCGGCAAGAGGCAGTATGCCGTGCTGGACTGCACCGGCTTCCACGGTGGGGATTGAAAGGGCTCTGGGCTGCCTGCAGCTGCGGGCAGCCCAGAGCCCTTTAAATTCCGGCTGTGGCTCCAGCGGCCGGGCTGGGGCTGGGATTTAAAGGGCTCAGAGCTCACTGCGGCTGCGGGCAGCCCAGAGCCCTTTGAATCCCAGCCGCAGCTCTGGCGGCTGGGCTGGAGCCAGGATTTAAAGGGTTCGGGGCTCCCCTCAGCAGCAGGAGCTCTGGACCCTTTAAATCCCTGCTCCAGCCCCACAAAACTCAAGGTTCCCTGGAGGCAGGAGCCCTGGGCCCTTTAATTTGCCCCTGAGCCCGAGAGGGGGCTCCTAGCCACCTCTTCAGCTGGGAGCCCCTAGTTGATTTAAAGGCCCTGGGGCTCCCAGCCAAAGCCAGTGCCCCCGGGCCTTTAAATCTTGAGAGGCCACGCCTCTTCCAGATGAGGCCACACCCCCTCAAGACTCCGGCAGTACCGGTAAGTCCTGTAAATTACTTTCACCCCTGCTTACAGCACTGTAAATCTCTTGTTTAAAAGTCCCCCGCTGATTAATGGTAATTTAACACCCTCCTGCGAGCGGATCCCCTGCTTTGTTGTCACTGGAAAACTGGCAGTGGACGACCCTCAAGTGTACAACATATTTCAATAACAACCATAGAGCAAAATCTCCGAATTTCATACAGATACAGAGTGCCAGACCCTCCCCTCAAATAAAGGCAAGTGTTAGAGATTTATCAATACCCAGCTAATATCCAGTGCTAATTCCCACCTCATGGGCTTCCTCCAAGCTCATGTGGATGATTGACTGGAGTGTGTGGTGGATTTTAGGCCACAATCTCTTGCACAGCAGTTAGATATATGCTCTGGTGATAACATCACATTGTGCTCTTTTATAACATAACCAGTTATGAACCATATCACTGCCTTAATAATTACATTATTGGCATTTTATCCTCAATACCATATACAATGGTTTCTGTAACCCAAAACTGTTATATTGTTATAACTCGTTATATTCCCACCATGTATCTGCTGAATTGTGTATTGCATTTCTGACTATGTAACAGAATGGGCGCAAAATTATGGGAATCCTGTTCTTTAGCTTTATTGTTAACCTTGTTCATTTGATGACAGAGAAAGTTCATGAAGAGATTGACCGTGTGGTTGGCTGAAGCCGAAGCCCCTGCATGGCGGACCGAAGCCAGATGCCCTACACAGATGTTGTGATACACGAGGTGCAGAGAACTGCTAACATTGTCCCGATGGGTGTCCCACATGCAGTGACGAGAGACACTCATTTCAGAGAATATATTATCCCCAAGGTTTGTTCTCAACGTTTCTGTGAGAGGGCCCGATCTTCCGCCTTTTCCACTATACAGTTTTGACTTATTCACAATAGAAATGTTTGCTCTGATTTTAGTATGACATGTTTTTCACAGTTACCAACAACGTTCCAGTTGTTATCGGCATGAAGAACAGAACCCTGCATTCTACAGGCTCAGCTCTCCTTACAGAAGATAGGCTTAGAGCCCAGTTCAAACTTTTAGATATAGAATAGATACCAAGCAGGCTGTGCAAAGCTTTCCTTCTTTCTTTGAACCTCTTTTGGGAGGTCAGTTTCTGAGCTGGTTCCATCTCTCCTCCAAGATTTAGTCCTGATGATGTGTTAATATGTGTTAACCACAATTCACAGTGACCATGTCTTAGGTTGCTAACTGAGTTACACTGTGAGTTGTATAGGTCTTTTTAGCTTTATTATTATTATTTTTATTTATTATTATATTTTATTTTTTATAAATAGTGATGGAGAAACCATTGGTGCGATGACTAAATTATAAAGACAAGGGAATGTCAAATACTTCCAAATAGCAGCTGAGAGACGCACCTAACACTTCTGGATCTTAGCCAGACTTTTCCAAACCTCTTTGATGTAGAAACTATGAGATTCCAGGATCTTCTTGTTGAAGGTGGGCTCCCATTTGATGGGCTTACCTTTTCTCATGGAATTTTAATATTTCTGGTTCTGGTTCTTGGAGATGCAGGAAAATGAAGGAAAGAAAAACATGTCCCACTGCCCAGCCCAGTGAATTCTGGAGGCTTCTCTGCTTTGGACAGTGTCCACTTTAATTCTCTTTGTCTGTGTTTGCTAATTCAGGGCACCACTATATTCCCCGCCCTGCAATCGGTCCTACATGACAGCAGAGAATTTCCAAAGCCAGAGCAATTTAACCCAGGACATTTCTTGGATGAAAGTGGTGCCTTTAGGAAGAGTGACTTCTTCATTCCTTTTTCTGCAGGTAAAAAAGCCATGTTTGTTTCAGGTCCCAGACCATTCTCTCTTAGCTTTGTCTTGAGTATACAAAGAGTTCTCTAACTGTAGTCTGCAGAGCCTTTTCGGGCCATCCCTGAAGCAGAGCCTCTCACAACAGCGAAGCATCTGTCCGTCTCCAGTCTCTTTTTTAACTAATTGAATATGCACTACTCTCAACTCTGCCTGGCAATTTCACATCTTCCTTTGTCTGTCTGTGTCAGCCCACCGTGGACAAATTGTGATTGAATGTGCATGCAAAAGTAAAATTGAAGGGAGTAACATGTTACAGGGCAGAAGCCATCTGCATAGTCACCTGGAGAGAGATCAGTAGGAGTTGCTTAACTTCTCAACTTTACTCCAATCAGTGAAGATCCCTACACTCTGTTAATAAACCCTGTATGCTGTTCTCCTCCATTCTGCTACTCAGCATGCCTACACCTCGCTATCTCTTAATTCCTCCCTTAAACGTATTAACTGGCACAGGACCTGCATTAACTATTACCAAACTCCACATCTGCCCACTGGTCTCCACATATTGGTTTTTAAAAGGCCACTTATTATATGGAGCTCAGCCTTTAAAACAATGGGTGAAAGACTTCTAAAGCCCCCAAACACTTTCACACCTTCCTGAACTCTGAGAAATGGCCAATATCTTCCAGGTCGTTACCCTGAATCACTCTGTGCAACTAACTTTAAACCCGAGGTTTAGTTTCATTGTAACAATATATAACATGTATTGCAAAGAAAGATCTCCTGCATCTCCTCAATATTCCTTTTTCATTGCAGGGAAGCGGATTTGCGTGGGAGAGGGTCTGGCTCGGATGGAGATATTTTTGATACTGACAACAATTTTGCAGAATTTTACCTTGAAGCCTCTCGTTGACCCCAAGGACATTGATATAACTCTAGTGACGAGTTTTGTGTCAAATAGACCAAAACCATACCAGCTCTGTGTTTTGCCTCGATAAAGACCATGAAAAGCCACCACAGTGTGCTAGACTAGTGCATGAATTTTGTTGTCTCTGGTCCTGGATTCATTAATACAGAAATTAACTCACTGTATTGTAACAGAGACAGATAAATAACCCGGCTTTGTAAGTAACTGGGATTTAACAAAATTAATTGTAATACCAAAAAAATAAATATATAATGGCTCCCACCCCAGCCAGGTATAGTAACCCTACAGTGTTCTCAGATGTGACTCTATTCTTGACAAAAGCTGAGTATGTTTTCAGTTGATTTTTGTGGTAGTTCATTTCCAGTGTACCATTTTGGAAGCTTAGCTTGGCATGTGCTAGCTACTGTACAATACGCTGAGGAGAGGAGACTGCCGACATTTTTATCCCCCAAACCTTATCTTGTCTTACAAATAAATATGCTCTAATTGAAACAGGCTGAAAAAGAATTGCATGGGAGACTATTTTATCCATCTCATTGCCATCCACTGCCTTTCCCCAATACCTCTTTTATGAGCAGAATTTAGGCCTGATTAGAGGTATGGAACAGCTTCCATATAAGGAGAGATTAATAAGATTGGGATTTTTCATCTTGGAAAAGAGACTAAGGGGAGATATGATAGAGGTCTATAAAATCATGACTGGTGTGGAGAAAGTAAATAAGGAAGTGTTATTTACTCCTTCGCATAACACAAGAAATAGGGGTCACCAAATGAAATTAATAGACAGCAGGTTTAAAACAAACAAATGGAAGTATTTCTCCACACAACGCACAGTCAACCTGTGGAACTCCTTGCCAGAGGATATTATGAAGGCCAAGAATATAACAGGGTAGAAAAAAGAACTAGATAAATTCATGGAGGATAGGGACGTCAAACCTGTTCTGTTTATTTTATTATATGCTGATTACCTGTTCTGTTTATTCCCTTTTGGGCACCTGGCATTGGCCACTGTTGGAAGACAGGATACTGAGCTAGATGGACCTTTGCTCTGACCCAGTATGGCTGTTCTTATGTTCAATGGGACTACACCTGAGAATTATTTAAGTCAATAGGACTGCTGATGAGAGTAAAGGCTGCAGAACTAGGCTTTTATTTTTGTATCTTACTTTTTCTTCACCCATCCTGAGTTGTTTCTGATGTTGATTCTTTCCCACTGAGCCCTAAACTTAATTTTCCTTCTTTACCACAGTGCCATCTGATGTTATAAGCAAGTCTAAACGATGCTTTATCACCCTTAGTAAAGAAGTTCTGTTGATCTGCTGCAGCCATCCAGCTGCTCTTCCCAACCTCTGCAAGGCTTTTACCCTGGTTCTAATAAGACCAGTCATTCTACGTAGATTGGATTACGATAATGACCATTCACCATCAAAACACACATTCCAAGCTCCTCTTATATGACATGCTTCCAAATGATCAGCAAAACTAGTGTGGAATTCTGGCTTCTCTTCTCTTGTGCACCCCCACTGAATGGGGCTGTGGAGCTTCAAGTGAGCAGAATTGAAGTCAAAGACAACATATGCTTAATTTAACTACCACAGCGTTATCCATCGACTATCCATATACTATTGCGCTGATTTCTTCCTGCACATCAGAAATACTCTGAATTATAATTGAGTGGAAAGCCCCCCACCAGGCTCCCTTTCCAATGTCTCACAAAGTCCTGTCCAAAAAATGTCAGGCTTCACCAAGGAAAATCTCCCTGCGGCATCATATCCAATATGGCGGCAGAATCACAAACATATATTAGTTTAATAAATGTGTATTCTTTAAAGATCAACTTCAAATATTAAACCCCTCTGAATATTAAACTAATCCTTCTGGGGGAAGGAATTTAAAATCAAACTGCCACCATCACAACATGGTGCCCTCTGTTCCGTAGAGATGGGCCTGAGCTGCCAACTTTGGATCCAGGCCTGGAGCCAAACATTCCTGGAGTTCTGATTCAGGGCTTTGCTTCAGCATGTTGTAGAGACGGGGCAATTCACAAGGAGTTTGACTGAGCCTGTAAAGGGCAGGAGGCTGCAGTAACACCCCAGGAGTAGCCATGGGATGGAATTTTGAAGGTGACACAACTTGTTCTCTACGTTTCCCTTCCTTTCCCCACCAGGTCAGGACTGAGGGAGATGGGGTGAGGTGGGGGAGAGAGGGGGCTGTGCTGAGAGGCTGAGGCAGAATTCATTGCTGGACAGGGGCAGGGCAGATATGAGGTAAGCACTCCTGCAGGAAGGATTCAAAACACCTCATCCAAACAACAGTGATTGTGACAGACACACTCACCTGGGAGGGAGGGGGGAATTATACTATCAATGGATAGGAAAAAACAACCCATCCCCCAATGTAAACTTAAAAAAAAAACTTCATAATTTTTAGGGCCAGTTTAATTGTTTTTGGGTGTCTGATTCATAGACTTTAAGGTCAAAAGGGATCATTATGATCATCTAGTCTGACTTCCTGCACAATTCAGGCCACAGAATCTCACCCACCCACTCCTGGAACAAACTCCTAACTTATGTCTGAGTTAATGAAGTCCTCAAATTGTGGTTTAAAGACCTCAAGTTGCAGAGAATCCTCCAGCAAGTGACCCGTGCCCCACGCTGCAGAGGAAGGTGAAAAACCTCTATGGCCTCTGCCAATCTTCCCTGGAGGAAAATTCCTTCCCAACCCCAAATATGCATGGTGTTTGATCTCTTGAGATGGGCAATGCTGCTATAAATAAGATGGCTACTGATGTCCTTTGACCCCATTCTAAGAATGCTTGAAGATCAGGGTGGAGGTAGAAGGAACTAGATGGTAGAAACCCATGCTTGGGACTACAGGCGGACTTCTGCTTGGGGTGAGCTGCTTAAGCAGCCCACTGGACCAATGAGAAGCCAGGGCTGCACAGCCTCCAGGCACTTAGCTGCGCAGGGGACAGCCTGATTTTAAAGACACAGAAAACAGGATGGAGTGTCAGCTTGGAAGCTAGAAGAGAGTCAGAATGGCTCAGGGAGTCCCTGCTGAATTCCCCCTCTCTGTGGAGGAAGTTTTGCACCACTCTAAGAGTTTGGCTGCGGGGATCAGGCAGCTTCCAGTCTGCATGCCCAGGGACCAGAGGCGAAAGATCTGAGCCAGGCCGCAGGAGGGTTCCAGGCCAGACAGGCTGGCTGAGTTGGGAGAATCTCTGCCCACCCAGTAGTGAAGAAGTAGTAAGGGGACTTTTATTTAAGCTGGCCGCTGCCACGGAGCTGCACCTCTCCGTCTCAGGACATGCCACCCCAGCCGTGCTCCCTGCCTGGGGAAAGTGCCAGGGAGAGAGGTGGGATTGGAGGAGTCTGTGAGTGTGAGGGGTGGGGCCTATTTATAAATGTTTATTACTTTTCAGTTAACCTGAACCTCGGCCTTGCCCAGATCCTATTTTCCTGTTCCCAGTAATACCCTCCTCCGTTCGTTGCTGTTCCTGCTGTGTCATCCCATCACTGGGGTTTGTACTATTTACCTTATTGTCCCTCGTGTACCGGCCGTTACATGTCTTGCCAGCTGTTAGCGTGGTCACTGAGCTTGTCAAGGGACACCACGCTGGAACAGTGTGAAGTCACTTGAGAGGAGGCAACAGGCAGTGGCAGCAGCAAAGAACCCAGCAGCTAACCCACGTCAGGAGAGGGGAGAAGCCACATCAGATATTGGTGAAAGCAAGCAGGAGGGAGAGAAAAGGGAGGGAGGAAGGTTAAGCCATATCTCGGGGGAGGGGCCACAACAGAAATGGGGGTTCTGTTCTGAGCTCTACCCCTTAGTGGCCAGTTCCCTTTTCATTTGAGCACAGTTACAGACTAACACACCTGGGAGGAAACACTCCAAAATACAGGTAGTGGGTTGGAGATACTCAGTGAGGAACAAGCCTTGTGGATGGGGATAGCAGTAGATGTGGTATATCTTGACTTTAGTAAAGCTTTTGATACTGTCCTGCATGACCTTCTCATAAACAAACTAGGGAAATGCAACCTAGATGCAACTACTTTAAGGTAGGTGTAAAACTTGTTGGAAAACCATTCCAAGAGAGTAGTTATCAGTGGTTCACAGTCATGCTGTAAGGACATAACGAGTGGGGTCCCACAGGGATCAGTTCTGGGTCTGGTTCTGTTCAATATCTTCATCAATGATTTAGATAATGGCATAGAGCAGTGGTGGGCAACCTGCAGCCCATGGGCCGCATGCATCCCATCAGGGTAATCTGATTGTGGGCCACAAGACATTCTGCTGACGTTGAGCTGCCCCGCAGCTCCTAATGGCTGCAGTTCACCATTTCCGGCCACTGGGATCTGCAGGAAGCGCTGAGCCACCGGGATTACCCTGATGGGATGCATGCGGCCCACCACTGGCTTAGAGAGGGGTTGCAAGTGCTTTGGAGGATAGGATTAAAATTCAAAATGATCTGGACAAATTGGAGAAATGATCTGAAGTAAATAAGATGAAATTCAATAAGGACAAATGCAAAGTATTCCCCTTAGGAAGGAACAATCAGTTGCACACAAATGAAATGGGAAATGACTGCCTAGGAAGAAGTACCATGGAAAGGGATCTGGGGATCATAGTGGACCACAAGCTAAATATGAGTCAACAGTACTGTTACAAAAAAGCAAACATCATTCTGCGATGTATTAGCAGGAGTGTTGCAAGCAAAACACAAGAAGTAATTCTTCTGCTCTACTCTGCGCTGATTAGGGCTCATCTGGAATACCGTGTCCAGTTCTGAGTGCCACGTTTCAGGAAGGATGTGGACAAATTGGAGAGAATCCAGAGAAGAGCGACATAACTGATTAAAGGTCTAGAAAACATGACCTATGAGAGAAGATTGAAAAAAATGGGTTTGTTTAGTCTGGAAAAGAGAAGACTGATGGGGGACATAACAGGTTTTCATGTACATAAAAGGTTGTTTCAAGGAGGGAGAAAAAATGTTTTTCTTAATATCTGAGGATAGGACAAAAAGCAATGGGCTTAAATTGCAGCAAGGGAGGTTTAGAGTGGACATTAGGAAAATCTTCCTGTCAGGGTAGTTAAGCACTGGAATAAATTTCCTAGGGAGGTTGTGGAATCCCCATCACTGGAGATTTTTAAGAGCAGATTAGACAAACACCTGTCAGATGGTCTAGATAATGCTTCATCCTATCATGAGTGCTGGGGACTTGACTAGATAACTTCATAGAACATTGGGGTTGGAAGGGACCTCAGGAGATTATCTACTCTAACCCCCAAACAGACTTTTGCTCCAAATCTCTAAATGGCCCCATCAAGGATTGAACTCACAACCCTGGGTTTTGCAGTCCAACACTCAAACCACTGAGCTATCCCTTCCACTCAAGGGCCCTTCTGGTCTTATGATTCTATTATACTAAAAAAGATGGAAATAGCAAAATGGACCTGAGTCTGCAGTATGGATGCAGAGGCAAAAAAGCTGGTGTAACTGTGGGCTTTGTGTCCAGAGACGACATGAAGTAGGGAGGTGGTAAGAGAGGGAACTCTAGATGGTGCTGTGAGCCTATGTTTAGATCACTGCCCACAATCAGCTACATTTCAGTGATGGATGATTTCAGCAAACTGATGGGTATTCCGAGAAGAGAAAACTGGACACCAGAGGGCACCATGAGCAAGGTGGATGCAGGTTGCTTCAGCTCCAAAGCAACCCACAGGGAATCCCCAAACTTTGTCTCCTAAACCCCATCACCCAGCCTCAAGAAATATTGTCCCTGACTAGAGAACCCCCCATCCTGCCTCTAGCTCTGCATCTTCCTCTCCGAACCTGAAAGCACAAAAAAAAAAAAAAAAGAAAACCAAAAAAAATAGAAGAGACCTGCCTCCCTCCCTACTACAGACAAAATGGTGTGTGAGCCTGATGGAGCACAACTGATGGCTGTACTACAGCCAGTGGCCACAAATACTCTTCAAATTAAATCTACAGTTTCCACCCTTCAGGCCATCATGACTGAGATTCAAAGTGCACGACAAGCTCTGTCCACATCAATGGGTGAAGCAGAACCCAGAATTTCTGGAGTGGAAGATGATTTTAAAGAGAACAAATTATGTATTATGAAGAACTGTCATGGTAACATGAACGTGGAGACCAAGCTAATTGACCTAGAAATCCACTTACGACAATGTAATATCAGAGTTATGGGTGTCCCTGAGTGAATAGAGAAACCCTCTGAATTTGTCCCTACATTGCTAGGTAAATTGTTGGATCTGCCAGTAGATTTTTGTTTTGATATAGAACAGGCACACAGGCCCTTGCCCCCAAGCCAGCTCCAGGAGGTTGCCCAAGAGCACTGATTGTGAAGTTCATGAAGTTTGCTACTAAGGAGCTTACATTACAGAAATCCAGAGGGAAAAAGGAGCTGCTATCAGGAGAAGAAGCAATGAGAGTACTATTCTTTCAAAATTATGCCCATGACATGGTTGCAAAGAAGGCTGCTTTAACCAAGTGAACAATTGGCCAGAAAAGTGGACTTAAAATATTTTTTTAAATACCCAGCAACTCTCCATGTTGAGAATGGCAAGAAGATAGTTCAGAGGTATGATGAGATAACTAGCTCAGTGGATATGGAAAGCGGTGGACGTGCTATATCTTGACTTTAGCAAAGCTTTTGATATGGTCTTCCACAGTGTTCTTACCCGCAAGTTAAAAAAGTATGGATTGGATGAATTGACTATAAGGTGGATAGAAAGTTGGCTAGATCGTTGGGATCAGTGGGTAGTGATCAATGGCTCAATGTCTAGTTGGCAGCCGGTATCAAGCAGAGTGCCCCTGAGGTCAGTCCTGGGGCCAGTCTTGTTCAACATCTTCATTAATGATCTAGATGATGGCACAGATTGCACCCTCAACAAGTTTGCAGATGATACTTTGCTGGGGAGGAAGGTAGAGATGCTAGAGGGTAGGGATAATGTCCAGAGTGACCTAGACAAATTGGAGGATTGGGCCAAAAGAAATCTGATGAGGTTCAACAAGGACCAGTGCAGAGTCCTACACTTAGGACAAAAGAATCCCAGGCACTGCTACAGGCTAGGGACCAACTGGCTAAGCAGCAGTTCTGCAGAAAAGGACCTGGGGATTACAGTGGAGGAGAAGCTGGATATGAATGTGCCCTTGTTGCCAAGCAGACTAACAGCATATTAGACTGCATTAGTAGGAGCATTGCCAGCAGATTGAATGAGGCGATTATTCCCCTCTATTCAGCACTGATGAGGCCACATCTGGAGTACTGGGTCCAGTTTTGGGCCCCCCGCTACACAAAGGATGTGGACAAATTGGAGAGAGTCCAGCGGAGGGCAACAAAAATGATTAGGGGGCAGGGGCACATGACTTACGAGGAGAGGCTGAGGGAACTGGGCTTGTTTAGTCTGCAGAAGAGAAGAGTGAGGGGGGATTTGATAGCAGCCTTCAACTACCTGAGGATGGAGCTCTGCTGTTCTTAGTGGTGGCAGATGACAGAACAAGGAGCAATGGTCTTACGTAGCAGTGGGGGAGGTCTAGGTTGGATTTTAGGAAAAACTATTTCACTAGGAGGCTGATGAAGCACTGGAATGGGTTACCTAGGGAGGTGGTGGAATCTCCATCCTTAAAGGTTTTTAAGGCCTGGTTTGACAAAGCCCTTGTTGGGATGATTTAATTAGGGTTGGTCCTGCTTTGAGCAGGGGGTTGGACTAGATGACCTCCTGAGGTCTCTTCCAACCCTAATCCTCTTATGATTCTATGATAGTGTCATTCAGTTCCCTTCAAACAGAAAAATACCTCAAAAATCTGCACAGTCCTCCCTTGCAAGAGGAGATCCCTATGGAATGATCCAGCCATATGAAATTTATGTACTGCTTTCTGAGATCTGATATGGCTGCTCTAAAGATGTTGACGGGTGCTAGTTGATATGATAGTTCCTTTTCTTTTTTTCTTTCTCTCATTGGGGTTGAAGACTTAAAGGGCTATTATCAATTTATTTCCTATTGCCTTAATTCATGGGAAAGGAGCATCGATGTAAAATCCGTCATTTGATTAGTGATTATACATATATAATTTTTTCTTAGATGGTGCTTCCATATGGAGTAATGTATCAAGGTTCTATTCATCGTAGGTGATTACTATGCTGTAGTTGTAACATTTGGCTGTGAGGATCTCCAAGTTTTGCCTGATCTGGTTGTGCCTCCTCTGGGTGTGAAGTGTGTGTTTTTAGCCTGTCTAAATAGATTCTTCTTTTTGATTGCATGGTACTAATGTGTAGGTCTCTCTCCATTCTCTTTCTTTTCTGTTTTGTTTTCCAATTTATTTAATTCCTTTTTTTGCCCCGCTCCCAGTACGCTGTGATTGCTTGGAATTTCCTTCTCACCCTTTTAGAATATGTACTAGGAAGTGACACCCTGTCCCTGGATAATTTAACTTTTCTGTTCAGATACATAAGAACTGTCTGCTGCCCTAGAAAACTTGCAATTTTTTATTTTTTCACAAGATGGCTTTATATTTTCTCTGGTATATTTTAACAACATTGGCTGTGATAATTAAATAAGTCTCCTAGAATATAAAAGGTTTTCATAACCTGTTAAAAGAAAAAAAATGCATTCAGTGGTAAAAAGGAATACTCGTTAGGTACTTCATGCATGCATGGTTGATTTAGCTTCACAAGATATGTGGAGAGTGGGTAATCCTATGGCAAGAGGCTATAGTATTTTTTTTCCCCTGCGGCTCATTTAAAATACTCAGGATTGGACTATTTCTTTGTGTCACAAGACTTGATCGATTCAGTTACTAATTGTGACATTGATACTATTGTATCTGACCATGCTCCTAAACGTATGTCTTTTAGGCCCCCAGGAGATGTATCCACAACTAAAACGTGGAGTTAAAATACCTCTCTGCTGTTTGATACAACTTTTGTTAACTCTATCAAGCAGGAGTTAGACCTTTTTCTAAAAACAAATACCATCATCAGCTGCTGCACTTTGGGAAACCTTTAAAGCTTTCATCAGAGGCTGCCTCATCTATTACGCCACATTTAAAAAGAAATGGAGAGAATATAGACTTGATAGCCTTGTGAAGAAAACTAAGTCCTTGGATGTAGACTATGTTTCTACACCTTCCCCAGAGAAACTCAGAACCCCCATCAATCTAAGCTATGAAATCAGCAAACTTCTGTGCCAAAAGGCTGAGTTTTGCTTTATTCTCTTTGAAGCAAAACTACTGGGAATTTGTCAAGAGGGCTGGCAAGCTGTTGGCATACAGACTTAAGCAAAAGGCTTTCAGAAATAAGATTGCTGCTGTTCACGATAGTAGCAACAATTTATATTCAACACAGTCAGATATTAATGAACAATTTCTACAGTTTTATCTAAACTATATTTAACTGAAGAAGAAATCAGTAAAGAGGCCCTAGATAACTTTTTTTGGTAGATGGTCTCTGCCACAGATGTCTGACTCTCAGAAGCAATTTTTAGATGCCCCTACAAGGGGTTCTGTGGGGCTGCTCCTGGCACTCCCCCCAGAAAAAGACCCTGGTGATGCCCTGGTGAGGACCCTTCTGCCCTTTCCTCTGCCAGTTGCAGGCACACTTAGCACCTGACTCAGGCAGTTTGGAGAGCCTTCATGTGCTGATTAATTTTTGTGCTCTATCACTGAGTACACAAGAGGCAAATAAAGGTTCGAAGGAGTTCATTCCTAGTTAGTTAATATTCAGTAACCTTTGTTAGTCCTAGATAATCTTGTTGACCCAGAAGAACTGAGAGCTGCAATTGGCTAATTGCTTTCACTTGCCATTTTACTTTTGCACCACACAATATATAAAAGGTGGGTTCTGAAAGACAAAGTAACCCCCTGTTAGAACCCAGAATTATTTTGCAATGGAACCTCTGGGAGCAACAACTGTTTTCTTGGTGATTTATGTCTCTTGCCTTCTTTTCCTTTCAGCATGGAGAAAGATGTCTGGAAGTGGAAAGCTGCCTCCTGGCCCTGTTGCTTTTCCCATCATAGGGAACACGCTACAGCTGAATAAAAGGAACTTGCGCCAATCTATACAGGAGGTAAGCAGGATTTCTCCTTATGCAGGGCTTCGGCTCAGTTGGACATTAAGCAGAGCCTGGGGAAAGAGAACTCTGAAATTTCTGGGGTTTGCGCAGTGGCTCAACTCCTCATGTTTAAGGCTGAATATTTTTTCCCCAGAAATATATAGTCTTGAATGCTAGATACAACCTGTTTCTGGCAATATGTTATTTTTATGATAATGTGTCTTATTCACAGATAAACCAGAATACGGCCTCTCAGTTGTGCTGCAGCCTGTACAGGTTATCCTGCAGTGAGGAGTGTGGCTGGTGGGTTGAGCAGGGAAATGGCAGACAGCAGCCTTGGGTTCTGGTCCCAGGTCTGCAACTGATGCCATGTATGTGCCTGGGGAAACGATTGAAGTTCTTTGTGTATTTCCCACTTGTAAAATTAATCTAATGATACTTGCCTTCTTCACAGGACAAGGGTAAGGCTTAGGTTGTTGCTCTACTCTGTAAAGTTGACATATCCTCCCAGGTGGAGATCCAGAAAGGACAGTGATAGAAGAAGGGCACTCCTCCCCACACACACCCAGGGGTGAAATTGCCTGATGGGAGGACTCAGGCCCAGTGTTCTGGTGGACTTACCTTTCCTTGGCAGCTGCTCCAGTGAGACTGACTCTGTATCCTAGTGGTTAGGCCTAGGCTGCTCGCCCAGGATGTGGGAGACCCATGTTCCTTTTCCAATTACAATTCACTTATTGATACGCAATGGAATGGCTTCAACAGGGAAGTCCTTTTCCAGAATGACCCATAGTGTGGTGGTTTAGGCCTGAGCACACTCCAGAGAGAAGGGAGACCTGGTTTCAGATCCCTTCTTCACATCAGGTATGGGGGGGAATTAAACCCGGCTCTCCAACATCCCAGGTGACTACCATTCCCACTAAACTAACAGTGATGCGGGGGGGTTGGGGAGGGACCTCCTCCTTCTCCTCTTCTGGCACCTGGTGTATGGGGTCTAATCTATTAGGTGTGATTTCAGACCAGATGAGCTAGGGAGGGAACACTGAATTTGAGGATCCAGCCAGGGTTCGGGCATGTGTTAGGCACTGGCCCTAAGGACTGAGGTAGCCATGTGCATGCCCAGCAACAGATGTTATAAGTGCCTCAGGGAATTCAGGGGTGGAAACTTAGACACTGAGGGAGTTAAGGTGCCTAGAGGGTTAGCTGGGAGTTTTCAGGATCTACATTTTGCATTTAGATGCCTATATTCCTTTTTGGGTGTAATCCTTACTGGCAGGAGAGTTCTCTCATCAGTTTGTAATTAGATCCATACTCATTCTTATTCTTAAGTGGATTTAGTAAAAATGTATGGGTCCTTTGTGTTAATCTTTTACAGCTCAGTGTGAAGTATGGCCCGATTTTCACAATATACCTGGGCTCACTGCGAGTTGTGGTGCTGTATGGACAGGAGGCTGTGAAGGAAGCTCTGATTGATCAAGGGGACGAGTTCAGTGGAAGAGGAAAACTGGCACTGGCTGACAAGCTTGCCAAAGGAACAGGTACATTTCTAACAACTTCGGCATGTAGCGCTGATGTTCTCTGTATGTGGAGAACATGACTGAGAAGACAGCTCGTGTTTCACTTAGCTCTGTTCTTTGGAGGATACTAACTTTACCCACCGATTTATGTCCCAGTGTATTTCTTATTTTTACATGGTACCAGTATATGTACTTTGCTCTAATTACTGTGACAGTTTACACTGTGTTGGAGAACAAAATACAGCCTTTGGGCATGGCCTCCAATGAAATTATTTTTCTTGTTCATAATTGCTATTAACAGGAATGAGATTAATTTGTGGGATTTTGAGTTACATACACATATCAGTAATGTAGTGTCTCCAGTAGAACACACATACAATAATGTTTGTGTTCACGTTGAAACTTTCAATGACCAATATTTCCTTAGGTTAGAAATTTAGCAGATTTAGTCTGCCCCCACCCTTCATTCCTGTCCTCCCTTTTCCAGGCATTGTATTCAGCAATGGGGAGCGGTGGAAACAGCTTCGCCGATTTGCCCTCACCAACTTGAGAAACTTTGGGACTGGCAAGAAAAGTGTTGAGGAACGGATCCAAGAGGAAGCCCGTTTTCTGGTGGAAAGGCTCAGAAACACACACAGTGGGGAATTGCTGCATGTAATTTGGAAACTGAGTCAGCTAAAGACTCTTGTCTCCCTTTATTTTGTGATATTACTTTGGTTCAAACACCTTATAATTCAAGCCCAGGGGTGGCCAACCTGAGAAGGAACCAGAGAAGGAACCAGAATTTACCAATGTACATTGCCAAAGAGCCATAGTAGTACATCAGCAGCCTCCCATCAGCTCCAACCCCCCAGCGCCTTGCACCTGCCAGCAGCCCAGCCAATCAGCGCCTCCTGCAATCAGATGTTTTGCATGCTCAGGAGGCTCTGTTGGGGAGGGGGAAGAACAAGGGCATGGCAGGCTTGGGGGAAGGGGCAGGGGCCTTGGGGGAAGGTGTGGTGTGGGGGCAGAGCAGGGGTTTGAGCAGTGAGCACCCCCTGGCATATTGGAAAGTTGGCGCCTGTAGCTCCAGCCCTGGAGCCAGCGCCTATGCAAGAAGCCACATATTAATTTCTGAAGAGCTGCATGTGGCTCCGGAGCCACAGGTTGGCCACCCCTGCTCAAGCCATTACCTGCATGTATAACAGTCTGTGTTAATGTAAAGGAAAAATATGTGAGAAAAGTTCCTGAGATGACCTTTCCTGGCTGTTATTTCCCATGTTTTCTACCCTCTGATCTGTGGCCAATGGGCAAATGGAAAATGTTTGTCCAGAGTAGGCAGAAGCTAACACAGTGAACCATATTAGAGTGGATTCGTTTATCTTCAGTGTGTTGGGCTAATAAGACACCAGGCCTACAGCGTCCTTATTCTGATTTTCTTCTCTGCTAGATGTTTGATACAAGTCTGGCACCTACACTGTATGAGGATGGCCTCCCAAATATATCACTGTGTACATTTGCAGTGCTTTCTAAGTGATGAATATTATTTATTTATTTTATTATTTATTTATGTTCTATTAGTTTCTAGAGGACCCAGGCAAGACTGGGGCTCCTTTGCCAGGAGGTTGTGTTAACAGACAGTTGGAGACAGTCCCTGCCTCAAGCAACATACATACTAAATACACATGAAGAAGAAAAAGTGGAGAAAGGAAGAATTATTTTCTCTCTTTTAGAGATATGGAACTGAGACAGAGAGAGATTGAGTGATTTGCTCGAAGTCACACCTGGAAGTTTGTGGCACAGCTGGGAATTGTCTCCAGGTTTCCTGAGATACCGGGCCACTGCCTTAACCACAAGACCATCCCGCTTCTTGCAATATACAGTGCAACATTAAGGGCTAAAATGAAGTTGACTCTCCATCTGCGTGAATTGTGTGTGTGAGAGAAGAATGCATGGAGAACCTTCCCCACTCGTGATACAGACATAAGAGAGAGCCGCTTTACTGCTGTTGCCACTTGTGTATCCTGAGCCAAGGGCAGCTGCTCCTGTAGATAATGACTCAAAAGGAATCTGCGTGGGTGAGGGACAGAGGTGAAAGTAAGCCACTGTGGTAGCAGCAGCCGGAGCCCCTGGCCCTTTAAATTGCCTCTGAGCCCCGGGGCTTCCAGCCACCTCTGCAGCTGGTAGCTCTGGTGGTGATTTAATGGGCGTGAGGCTCCCAGCCACTGCTACTGCAGCTGGAGTCCTAGGCCACTTAAATCTTGATTTAAAGGGCCCAAGTATTTAAAGGCCTGCCTCTTCCTGTTGAGGCCATGTCTCTTCTGGTCCCGCCCCCACAGCTCAGGGTCCGCCGTACGGTAAGTCCTTTAAGTTACTTTCTTCCCTGGTGAGGGACATGAAGTGAGAACACACTGCATGGAGAAAATGCCGCTTCTGGATGTTCTCCCTGTGCAATGTGGTCTCAAGTCAGAGGGGTGAAGTCTTGTAGACAATTGCTTTGAATATTGTATACGTCCCGCTGCATTGTAGGAGTTTGTGATGATGCTACAAGCAATGGCTAAGGTAGAATCCTCTGAATGCAAGATCCTCTTTTGAAAGGAATACTGTCTGTCAGGCCTGTGTAAGGAGCCCATGACAGACAGGCAGGTGTCACTCAGAGAGGGGCCCATAGAGGGACCGATGATCCCTATTCAGACCAGAGTGTGTCCGGCAGACAGCCACAAAGGAGACAGTGTGAAAACTGATTCCTAGCAAAATGGGGATAATTATTTAATATAAATTTACAGAAATAGCATTGGGGAAGCCCTATGTGGAGAATGAGGGAAATATCGGTGTTATTTTTCATGTGCACCTCAGTTTAGCTGTGTGATATTATCCTGCCTGGCTGTACTGAATTACATAAAAGGAGGATGAAAGGGGGACACTAAGAGGAAATGAAATAATGGCAAAGGTAAGTACGGTCAGAGAGAATACCAAGGGTAATAATGGAGAAGCTGTTAATTTGAGAACACCCCCAGCGTAGCTTCAGCTATTTGGAAAGTATTCTCTACCCAGATAGAAACTAGCATCCAACAGGGATACTAAAACCTTATGGATTTTCACCAAGCAGGAAGGGGGTTGAGTGAGTTGAAGGTAACTGGGCTGAATGGAACTTATCAAAGCTTGCAAGGAAAGATTGTTTAGGTAAAAGGAATGTGTGTAGAAGCCTTTATTATTTCTAGTTTTTGCTCTGTGTGCTGCATACCTTTGGGAGGATAAATAACACTTAGTTTTGGAGAAATTGTTTTTGAGTCACTTTGATCCCCTGCTGGTCACAGTCCCTGGAGGGAAAGGGCTCACGGGTGTCCAACACAGAGCAGCCTGTCATGCTACCATAGTTGGGATGTAGTGAGCCTGCTACCCAGCTAGCCAATCCAAGGGTGGTTGGACTTAGAGGATTCTCCCATTCAGAGAGGGGCAGGAACTCAGGCCTGTCACCTGAGGGGGACTCTTGAGAGGGACTGAAAGGAGTCTAAAGCCCAGTTTACCCTGGAACTGTGAGACCATAACTTACCCTCCCCAGTGAATATTAGGGACTGCCCTCTTGGCCTGGGGCCAGGACATCCAGAATGTCCCAGTAACATCAATGGGTGTGATGCTGTAGGTGAAAATACTGAATTAAAAACTGGAATCTGGTTTGGTTTTACTGCAGAGCGACTCTTTGACCCCACCCTCCCTCTCACCCATGCTGTCTCCAACGTCATCTGTTCCATTGTCTTTGGGGACCGGTTTGACTATGAAGATCAGAAGTTTCTAACATTAATTAATCTCACAGAGGAAAACAATGAACTCCTTCGCTCTCTCCTGGCACAGGTGTGTTCAGTGTTTTTTCTCACTCTTCTCCTTTATAAAGGAGGAAGGGACAGAGATTTCTTTCTTTTACCGTTCATTCTCCTTAAACAATTATTATTTCAGATTCCCATAATGTTCCTATTCTCCTAATTAGGCTGCAGCTGTTACCAATTCCAGCCTCAAGCTTGTTTCTGAGGATAATTTAAATTCCCACACAAAACACTTCATTTGCTCAGAATTAAAACATTAGCATCCAAACTATTGCAGTTCACATTCCTTAGTATATTCACAATGATATACCTGAATATGGTCGCATTCCTCACCGGCAAAGCAAACTCCTTTTCATTTCCGGTACACAATCACAACATATCCCATTGCTGAAAACCTCACCAAATGCACAACAGTCAAACTCAGTGGAAATCAATGGAGTTACAGCAGCAGAGAATTTGGCCCCTTCACTCCAACTGGAGGAAGACTAAGATATCTTTTACTTGTATAGTCTATAATGTTTTATTACTGCCTACGAAAATCTGTATTCTGAGTTAGGTTTGGGAACTTGAGTGTGATTTTCAAGAACAGCATGTGAATATTGGGGATGGTTTTATGTTGGAAATAATGGAGATTATTGTAGTGAATAGAACTGAGTGTCACTGCAGTTTATGTGAGGAATAGGTGTGTATTGAGTAGAATGAGTTAGTGAAGCTGGGGAAGTTCTTTAGAATCCATTTGCACAGGAACGTGCGACAGAAGTATTGTATTGTGCTGCTATAACTGAGTCAATTGAGTCAACTGATGATTTGTTGTGTCCAGATAAACCAAGATGTGCTTTTCCTTCCATCATTCTAGCTGTACAATTTTTTCCCAACTCTCATGGATTATATCCCTGGGCCTCACCAGCTGTTAATTAAAAATTCGGAGGAATTTAAAAGGTTTGTTCTGGAGAGGGTGAAGATGCACAAAGAGTCTCTGGATCTTAGCTGCCCTCGAGACTTCATTGATGCTTTCCTCATCAAAATGGAACAGGTAAGTGAGGGCAGCAGCCCTTCCCTTTGCTGTGGAGTGGGTTATACCTATCATGAGTATTTATCACTTTGTACAAGACCCAAAGGCAGACCTAGTCTCTGCCCCTGGAACTTACATTCTAAAAGCCAAGCCCTGCTCATCTCATTTGTGTGAATAGTGCCTCTGATTCCAGTGGGACTACACCAGTGAGTAAGACAAACAGGGTATGTGCACACTGCAATGAAAGACCCACAGCACAGCCACGGCTGGCCCGAGTCAGCTGACTTGGGCTTGAAGGGCTCAGTCCGCAGGGTTATAAAATTGCAGTGTAAACATTGGTGCTTGGGCTGCAGCCCAGGTTCTGGGCCTCTTCCCTCTTTCTGGGCTTCAGAGCCTGGGCTCCAGCCTGAGCTCATTTGTCTACATTTGCAATATTATAGCCCCTCAACCTGATTCTCACGAGCCCGAGTCAGCTGATCCAGGCCAGCAACGGATTTTTAATTGCAGTGTAGACGTTTTAAAAGGACGGAGCACCCAAACTAGGTCTCAAAAGCACATGGAAACAGGTAGATTTTTCTCTGTTTGTAATTTAGTCATTGAAAGAGTTTTTATTAAGTGAGTGGAGAGAGGCACTTTTACTGCTCTGTGTTAGCATCTGTGGAATTAGCAGGAGAAAGCAGTTTCAAATGGCTGCCTATGCCCACACCTACAGACTTAGCCTACTACCTGCTTTTTTGGAAACCCCTCCTGCTAATCTCATGTAATATTTTGCAACGGCAGCCTATTACGAGTTCTGTCAGTGCACTCCTTGTTCAAGAGGTAGCCAGGCATTTGTGTTTTCAGTGGATTTTCGCTTCCGTTGGAGCATCAGACTCAATCCATCTGGCTCCAAGATTAAAAATTGGTTAGAAACATTTGGTTTCGTTTCTAATTCAGGGTTATCAAGGCAATTAGTGCTGCCCTGACAAACAAAATAGGAAAGCAAAGGAATCAACAACAACAAGTTCAATGTTAACAGTTAGAAATACAGATGAAAACTAACTTGGTTACTGTAATGCTCCAGTTCTCCTCTTTACAAAAGACCACAGGTTTCCACAGGAATAGCCTAAAGTACTCTGCAGTGCTACTGCAATCTCCAGGGCTGTGGCCCATTTTTTGTAAGGATTTTTATAAAGATGCTGAGTGGGTCACAGAGCAGGTAGAATATGAGAGGGTTTGGGCCTGTATAAATCAATCCCACACTCTTACAGTCAATGATCAAACAACTGTAAGAAGTCTCTCTACAGGAGCAACAGAATGACCAGTCGGAATTTAACACTGAAAACTTGGTGAGAAGCACACTAGACTTATTCCTTGCTGGAACGGGGACAACCAGCACCACCCTGAGACATGGACTCCTGATTCTTCTGAAATACCCAGATATAGAAGGTACCATACAGACACACACACACACAATTTTAAGTCTTGGGAAGCTGAGGGGATAACATGGCTCAAGGGATCTCTAATGGATACAGACCCCTGACCCTTAAGTCACCAAATCAAATCTGGCTTGGGCTGGA